>NC_050520.1:32187933-32189956 GCF_002922805.2 Oryzias melastigma | reverse complement strand
GATAACAACAGCAACATGGATTGTAAAAAGACCCTCTACACGTCTGCCCTGTTTAGGTTTAGTACGAACACTAAGCTGAAAGTGGAAACAAACCAGCTCAAGTTTGTCGTCAATGATGAAAACCTTGTGTTTTTTGGTGCAGAATTCCTCCCAGATTAACTTGGTTGAATGTTTTGATCACGACTCATCCTGACCATCCTCTGTAAATATGGTACTGTTAACCTGTACGCAGCAGTTTTTGTTCAAGACAAACTCAGCTGTTGTCTTGTAAATATTATTTTCATCTGTTTCTCTGTAGTTCTGATTTTTTTACATATTTATGAGAGAAAAACATTTTATATTGGAGTGTAAAAAGCTTTATTTGTGTTTCAGAACATTAACTAACAATACAACTAAATATAAGCATTAATTTAACTACTGCTAACAAAAGGTGACTGGAGAACATTCTACAATGTTTGTTTAATGCAGTTCTTCTCAGGGGGAATATTTTTAGTGGGTCACTATAATGTCAGCTGTTACTGAAAATGAAAACTGAACATTAGGCTTGACAAAAAAAATCAGATTAAGAAAAGTCTTTTTAAAAGAAGAAGCTATATTTTTCTGTACCTCTGGGATGTCGAGTCTAGAAAAGCCATGCAAAGACATCAGATGTGTTTGGTTTGATGTTGAGTGGAAGCTCTTATATGTAGACGTTCGTAATGGTGAATTATAATACAAAACACTACTTTTCTATTTTGCTTTAGCTGGAGCTGATGTATCATGTAGCAGGCAGACTCACTTCTGCAGATAACTGTTTTTTTCCTTTTATCTGGGACAAAGTCATGTACAGTGATTTAACTGCTTTACTTCAGGGTTTAAGACACTTTTAAGACAGTATGTTTTTTTTTTTTTTTCTCAAAAATCTTAATTTGATGGAGTCGACTGGAGGAGCAGATCAATTTGTCAAAGCACTAGTTAAAGGAAAGTAATGAAGATTGGTTTTGATTCTCTAGATCTCCAAGAATAAGGGCCTCCGAATGTATTTAAATATTTAACTTTGTATTGTTGTAAGACCTTTTCAAATAAAACAAACTGGGAAAAAAAACTTTCTTCGTCAGGCGAATCTTTGTCTCCTTTCAAAGTAAATCAAAGTGTGGTTTGATCTTCTTGGTGTGTCATTAAACAGGCATCATGCAAACGTCAGCATGCCCAGAAAAACCTGTTGCTACAACTCCGGTGGATTATTTTTGGCACAATAAAGCACTGTCATCACAGTCTACTACTTTAGATTTTCCACCAGTGGAAGACCATTTATCATATAAAATCACTTTTTGAGCTTTTAACCCTTGTCCTATCCTAGGCGTGTTTACAGTAAAAGTAGGTTCATCTGGACCTCAAAAATAGCCCACTGAACTTATTTTTTTTATTATTTTTTATCCTTACTGATGTCCGTGAAAGACATGAAATCCTGACCACCTTTATCCACCTTTGTCATGGGAGGGATCACACATCAATATCTGAACCCCACAAGGGTTAAGAGTATTATTATCTTAACTCCTCACAAAAACAATCCCAAATCAGTATTTTGCTATAAAGAACCCCAAATTGGTATTTTGATCTGATCACACATTTAAGAGTAATCCTCTAAAAACCTGCGCTGTCTGCAGAAGCCCCTCCCATACCCACGAAAACGAGCTGGTCCTCATGATATGATGTCACAGAGTGAGACCGCCCCTTTTAGGAAGAGACTGCTATACCAGCACCGCCCCCAGTCGAACTCCAACACCCCATTTCTCCACTGAGCTAGCAGTGATCAGTAAAAAACTTTTCTTTTAGATGTAGAATTCCGTATATCTTCCAGTTGTGGCCTGTCTTCAATAAATTCCAGATCAAACTGGTGTTTGTTACTTTAGACGCGGGGCTCCTTTAAGACACACACACCCCATCGGGCACAGCCGTGCAGACGCTGTGTGTATTTGTCTTGTAAACCAGTGTAGCAATGGCCAGGCCTACTAAAGGCAGATATATGGTATGTGCATCCATC
>NC_050520.1:32173310-32186762 GCF_002922805.2 Oryzias melastigma | reverse complement strand
TGATCAGCAAAAAACTTTTATTTTAGTTGTAGAATACCGTATATCTTCCAGTTGTGGCCTGTCTTCAATAAATTCCAGATCAAACTGGTGTTTGTTACTTTAGACGCGGAGCTCCTTTAAGACACACACACCCCATCGGGCACAGTCGTGCAGACGCTGTGTGTATTTGTCTTGTAAACCAGTGTAGCAATGGCCAGGCCTACTAAAGGCAGATATATGGTATGTGCATCCATCTTTGAAAAAAATTGGATGCTTATTTTCTTGGGAGAAACGGAGACACACTGCCAGCTTTGGGATGAAGTCATGAAATGGGCGGCACCAAAACACAGGGGGCAGGTGGGGCCTCAGGAATCGAGACGATTTACTTCCAGGTAGAAAAAACTGACCAAAAAAAAATAAGATTTCATTAATAAACTTGGTTTTTAGTGTTCCAAAGGTAATATGTAATACTGATATAATTGACTCTGAAAGGCTTGAGAAAATTATGGTATGACCCCTTCAATATTCAGTCGAAATGCCTCCCCCTTAGTTTGATGCTATTATATATTTTTTATTTTAATGTTTTGAAACGTATTATTTTTTATCAATAGGTATTTTAATTGATTGTCTCACATTAGCATTTACATTGAATATTCTTAGCTTTGTAAATCGACTATTTTAACATCTGTCCAGGGAGGAGATGTTTTTAATGTGAACTGTCCCTGAGAAATAAACAAAATCAAAATTGATGTTAACTTTTAAGGGCAACAATAAAAACACAATCACAGATAATTTGTGATGTCTGTACTTATGGGCTCCTTTTTGTATGTAAATCCAAGTGTCTCTCTGTTGTTTCCCATTAAAGCCAAAATTATTATCTGTAGAAAAAATAACATAACTAAAATAAAAGGATTTCTAATAATAGTTATCTGAGTGATGTTCATTTCAGTTACCACAACCATTAATATTAATAGAAATCTTGTTTATTTTTTCATCAGTGATTCGCTATTAGTAGAAAGAGTTGCAAAATACACAGATTTCCTTCATTGAGCCCCAGCCATATCTCACCACTTTCACTTCAAGCTACAAGAGTTGATAGGACTGTCATGATCCATGCTTCAGTTTTGTCATGTTCTGTTTTCCCTGTGAGTCTAACCATGTTCTGGTCAAATCACCCACACCTGTTTTCATTTAGTTAATTGTCCTCAGCCTATTTAAGTGTCTGGTCTTCAGTTCTACATTGTCAGGTCATCTGTTCTGTTATGTCACGTCACTGGTTTGGTTTATCCTGGTTTTATCATGTTTTGAGTTTCTGCCAGCATGTCTTGTCTCCTGCATGTGGGTCCTACACCACCATTCATGACAAGGACACAGATTCCCACAATACATTGTTTTGTAGTCATAAATATGGATATAGTTTATTCTAAAAGGCTTAGCTTAAAATAGGCCCTTTAATGGTTTCTGTAAACTAGAGAAAGAAAAGTCTGTTGAGAAAGCTTCCTTCCTGGGAAAACTTCAGGTCCTGACTTTGGCAGATGTTTGAACATTTGCAGGCGTTTTGGCAGTTGTGAACGGAGCAGACTGAGCTGGCATCAGGCTCAGAACTGTGTGGTTGGATAGTTCCAATATAGCTCACAGTTTTTGAAGCACCGCCAATGTTATGTTGGGGTGTCGAGGGAAATTGTGCAACTGTTGGATGTTGGGAAGCAGGGGCGGGCTTACTCCAAAACAAAAGTCCAGCCCATAACTCAGAGAGGAATTTCTAATGAGCTGCTCTGCAGGAACTAGGTCCTAGAAAATGACACAAGATTTTAGCTAAAAATTGCACAACTATAATTAAGACCACAGCGAACACTTTGAAAATAAATTTAAAAAATTGGAGTGGAACTTAAATTTTTTAATGCTGTTGTTACTTAAGGTTTTGGTGCATCCACATCTATCTAGAACTTAAGGGGCAGTTTCATTTTTGAACAAACTTGGTTCTGTTAATATAACCGATGCAGTTTTTACTGGAGTCAGGTACTTTTAGCACAACGCAGCCTGATGCATACCCCCTTACTTTACTGGTATCCTCACTGTTCCTCTTTATCCTGAATGCAGTAGGGATCTTTATGACCAATAAATCCAGCATATTGGAACTCACAAAGACCTGAACTTTGTCAGATTTGTGGAGCTCAGCCTTTCAGTGTAAGTCAAATTAAACAGCATGAACATCATGGGTTTTTTTTTTTTTTTTTGCTCCTGGTTTGTTTGCAGATCTGACACGAGAACTTGTTTATCTTTGTGACAGACGCTGCTGTCTCATGGACTGAACTAATAAAAAGCGAGACCTGCTGAGAGCAAAAGATCAAGTTTCATCATCAGGTTTACAATGGTGATGAAATGAGACCAACATGATTCTGTTTTACAACTTCCTCAAATGATCTCATATTGTCAGTTTGCTCAAAGAAGTGAGCTTAGGCCAATTGGTTACTGAGTGTGAATGAAATTGCTTTATTTTTATCATTTTTAAAATGTGTTTTTAGATGTTAACTCAAGCTATAGTGTACTGATGACATTTCTTTTACCTTTCATCAACAGTTCTTCTGTGTTCTGTTTTATACCCCAAACTAGGATGGTTGTTCCCAAATGGTTTATTACATGACACCCCTAATGAACTTTTCAACTCTGTTTCACTGACTGTAAGTTGTAACCTCCCACTTATTCTTAATAAAAGGAGCAACGCGAGAAGCAATCCTTTGGGATAAAGGAAAGGTTGATGTTATTTCCGTACCATTCTTGTTTCTCCCTCATGCACAAGAACTTTGCTTGTTGGTGTGGTCTCTTACTGTGTTTCTCCTCATTGTCTAGGTGACTGACTGACACTGAGTCATGCATGCACCAACTCACACTTCAGACAAAGGTTTTCAGAAACATCTCTGAGCCACTTTCGGCTTAAAAAAAAAAAAGGAATATTGGGAAATTCCTACTTTAACAGAGGTTTATAGGATGTCGGAAAAATGTAAGGCATTTTTAATGTGAAATATGACAAATTCATTTCACTGCAGAGTCTTATTATGGTTGGGAAGAATGTATCATAACAACACTGTGTTGCATTTGGTTCAACTCAGGACAAAACCAGCTCTTTTGATGAACCTCTTCAGTCTTTTTCTGTTTAAGCTGTCTCAAACCCAGCACAGCACAGCGTAAAGGACTGCTGAAGCAAAGCTGCCACTGTATATAAAATGCTTCACTAACTTGGTTTTTCCTAAGGCCAGAATGACATACTTGTTGCCAAAGCTCTCCAGATGAGGATACAGGACTGCTGGACTTCACTGATGTCTTTTTTCCTCTGAAAACTTTTGGTTCAAGAACTCAAGACATTAAATAAATGTTTAAATGTTACACTAACGAATCATTGCGCTGAAAAATCCTTAGAACTAATTGACAATATACACGACTCACAATAAATTAGAGATTCTGTGAAAAACTCAGAGGATGTTGTAACATAGTGTTGTTTCACTTGTCAGATTTCTAGTATAGGGTGGCAACTATGTATATAGCAGTGATATAGACACCTCGTTTAGTGTTTTCCCCATAATAGTCACACTGTTTATCATTACATTATTGTATGTGTTACTTATTGGAGCCAAAATAAGAAAAAAGAAAAGAAAAACTTTCTCAGTGCAGCATCAAGATCTATGTTCTGTGGGCATAAGAAGATTATTTTGACAGTAAGTCAATCCAAGTTTATCAAACAGCCATGAACAGACATCTCTTTTTTTGTCCTGTCTAGCAAATGAATTCACAGATTGCAGTCGAGTACCTCTTGTGATGGAATTGTTTTCTTTTTACAATCAAAGTTGTTTGATAGTCTTCAAGTGTGTTAATATAAACCCCTTTTGCAATAGAAACTGAACTTTATTGAGTTTTAGCCGTTCGGCTAGAGTGGGGGAGGGGTGGATAATTAAAAACGTCATGGGATAAGATGAGTGTCATAAATAAATTTACAACGATGCTCATGCACACACCTATACACACAAACGGCACCCACACAACTGTTTACAGGTCTTAAGCATGATATCGTGTAATGTAAATGTGTGTTTCCTGATATGTACTTGATCACATTAAATGCTCCAATGAGTGCAGGAAGCTCCCCCACCCCCCAGTCCCTCCCCCCAAGTGTCCCTGGCACAAACCCAAGCCCCAACTACCCGAGACTCACGCCAGCGCCCAGGCGAGAGACACGCCACCGGTCTAAGTGCTGTCTGCCCTGGGACATATGGAAGGCAGCAATGAGATAATTGACTGATAGAAGGGTCTCCAAGGTCCACACAATCATTTAATGAATGGCCAATTTCAAACTGCCACCCCCTGCCCCCTGCTGCAGTCCCACTACCACCGAGTGATCCCATGGAGCATCGCAAATACTCAACAAGGGCTGTTGACATGGGCTAGGGGCCCCGCAATGACCTAACAACAATTTGGCGATCTCAGCCACAGTCCACCATGGACTGCCAGCACCACAATTTCATGTGTCTGTACACACACATAAACCCCCTGAGCACACAGAGGACCACTGTGAGCCCCTACCACCACCAGTTTCTCTCTTTTTTGCAGAGGTGCTCACATAAATTGGATGTGAACAAGTCATGTGATTATTGCATCTGAAAAAAAAAAAATGAACTTCCATCCATCCATCTTCTTCCACTCATCCAGGACTGGGTCGCAGGGGCAGCAGTCTAAGCAAAGATGCCCAGACTTCGATGTCCCCGGTTGCTTCCTCCAGCTCCTCTGGGGGGACCCGAGGCGTTCCCATGCCAATCGAGAGACGGCATGCGTGTCCTTTGTCTTCTCCGGGGCCTCCGCCCAGTGGGACATGTCTGGAGCACCTCTCCGGGGAGGTGTCCAGGAGGCATCCAGACCAGGCAACCAAGCCACCTCAACTAACTCAATGTAGAGGAGAAGCGGTCTACTCCGAGCTCTCTTAAGGTGACCGAGCTTCTCACCCTATCTCTAAGGGAGTACCCATGTGACGAAGAGGCTGAGACGGTAGGATTCATCTTGTAGAAAATATTGTGCATTCTCCTGATTTTCATATTGCAGAACAGATTGTGTGTTTCTCTTGATGTTCATATATTATCAGCTGAGATTCAAAGCGATTCACTTTCCCGTGAGAACCAAGGTCACTACCCTGCAGAAGGATGTGGGAGCTGCCCATCTCCAAAACGTGTGAACCCACATTGCTATTACCTTATGAGGACACAGAAACTTCCGCCTGAAATATGATTGGATATGCAAATGCCTGAAATGCTTATGTCATCTGTCAATAATACCAGCCTGTTGCTTCCGGACGACAGGATTTTGAAGCACAAATTTGTGCAGAATCTAATCCTCTCGCGGCAAAGATGAAACATACAAACGGGGTTTGTCTGGATCTATCACCCTTATCTGAACAGCATTCCTGACTCCGGACCCACCAGAAAGAGAACTGGGAGTTCTGCTTTCAACAATCTGCAAACTGTTTAATGGAACAGAGCAAGGACGAGACATAGACAGCGTCAAAAAGGCAGGCAATGGTCAGCAAAGCTTAGGAACCATGAAACAGGCCTGGGTCAAAAACATGGAGAACCAAACTATGGAAAACTGCTCAGACTGACAGATAAGCAGAATCAAGGCTATACACGGAAGTTGAGGCTGGAATGGGTATAAATGCTGGTGGTTCTGATGAGGATGATGATGATCAGCTGTGCATGGAGAAGACTGAAGCGGTGGCTTATGGGAGTTGTAGTGAGGAAGGTGCTGAAGATGATTAATACTCAGGAAAGGAGTCCCTGGTGGTCGGAGGAGGACATGGCTGAGTGAATCGTGATGGCCCAGTCACCCTCCGCAGGAAGCTCATTTCAGCCTTTTGTAGTGGGATCGCGTTCTTTTGGAATGATGTTTTTAATTTAAATTGTATAATTGTGTATGTAAGTAGGATATAATTTTGTTTTGTGCACTGAACATATTTTCTTGTGTGCTGAGAATGTGCAAGTAATGTGTGATTGCTCAAACGTGCAGGGAACACTGTCCCAGGCTACCTGGCGACTGCTGGCAGGTGGCATTAGACATAGGCCCTCCACTGTCGTCTGGAGACATTTGTACATTGTTCAGTCAGAGTTGCTGCTGGCCCGTGGTCCTGTTGCCGCTGTTCTGTGGCCGCCCACCTGTGGCTGTCCACTTGTGGCAGCCCACCTGTCTCCTTATTTTGTAATGAAGTTATCCCTGCTTGTCTGAAGACTGCTGGACTTCCAACATCTGCCTTCATGATCACAGCAATGATTTTCCCGATGCCTCACTATTGCTTGGTGGCGATGTGAACTGCTTTTCCCTGCGTTTCTGTTTCTTTATTCACCATTTCATGTATTTGCTGATTTTTTTTCAGTAAAGATCATTGACTGTAAAAAATACTGGACTTCTCGAGCTATGAGGTCCCCCATTGGAAAGTCATTACCTCCACTCCTCGCGAAAGTAGGCCACCGCCTTCCCCGTCACTTCCTGAAACGGCTATTGCCATGTTGCAAATGACTGCAACCCATCTTCAGCGATTGGTCTGAGTCATGGAATCTACAGGAAGTACTGTCGCCAATCAGGAGTGAGCTTATTGCAACCGTCCGCCTCTTTCCACGCCTCTACCACGTGACCGCAGGATGTAAACAGCTTCCACTTTAATCATGCCGGAGAATTGTACAAGTCATTGTTTAAGCCTTTGAGGGAGAACCATTCCAACATTTGATTCTGTCAGCGGTCCTTTTGAATTTACTTACATTTATTCAAAAAGAGCATTTGGGTGACGCTGCTACAACCCAGTGGTACTTCCTATTTGGAACTCAAGTAAGGGGGTTTGCTCTGTCCAGTTCTTTCTTATACAGTCAATGGTAAAGACACACAAATATTCAGATAAATTCAGTTTCAAACGCTTGTTTGAAACTTCTAGTACAGGGGTCGGCAACCCAAAGTGTTGAAAGAGCCACTTTGGACCAATACAATAAAAAACAAATGTGTCTGGAGCCGCATAAATTGAAACGGCTTATAAAAGTCTTACATTGTAAGTAACACATGGAGAATGTGTCAAATAAACGATTATTTCTCCTGCTGCGTGTCCTCGTGTCATATAAGATTCATTTTTGGCCTCATGATAAGTTGGTGGGACATTGCAGTGTCAAACTATCTGACAAAAGATGAATAGCCTCATAATGAACATTTGAGCTTTTATTTTGACATCCCTCAATAACACAACGAGAGGGGGTCCTGATCAGTCTCTCCCTCATTCTCACTCCAGGTGCAGGAAGAATTCAAACATAACAGGACAAAATCATAAATGTTCAACAGTCAGACAACAAAACACATTGAGGAAAACCCAAACTTAAATCCAATTCCAGTCAGACAGGCAAAAGAACGGGTAACCCACAATTCCTTGCGCTGCCAGACCGACAGCAGGCTCAGCGTGTCTGAGACCATCACTACAATATGAATGAATTACAGTTTGTTTCATTGCTTTGATGAAATTAAAGAAATGCAATAAAGAAATACGATTTTTGATGTTATTTTATTTTGAGGATTTAAAAAAAAAACACAAAAATGTAACGTGCACCTTTAAGGTGCTTCCACACTGGCCGCGTCAATGAACACTTTCAATGAAGAGTCAATATAAGCGCGTGCACACCTAAATTCCTGCCCTCCAAGTCTGGAGCGCGCGTGAGTTTTTTAGTCAGACATTTAAAAGGACAGAGTTGTGAAAACAAAAGTCTTCAGAAAGATTTGGGGGATTTTCAACACTTTTACTTTCGGTTCTCCCTGTTGTAGATGCAGATGAGCGCTAATGAACAGTAAAAATACAATAGAAGGAGAATCTCCTCCCCGCCACGCACCGCACGCGGCCGGTGTGTGAGACCTGCACATCGCCGCGCTCAGCAGGTGGTATCCACACCGGAGCAGCGCGGTCACGCACGCAGTGGCGGGGAGGAGATTCTTCTTCTATTCTTCTTCTACTGTTCATTAGCGCTCATCTCATCTTGGTGTCATATTAACCTGACCGGACACAAACCGTAATGATTCATTTCTCCTTCGTGATCACGTTTGGCACTTCTGTGCTTTGAAGCAGACTCCGCCCACAAGCAGCTCCCAAATCCGGCTCCTTGATCGGACACAGCTCTGAGCTGCTGCGACTGTGCGTGGAAATCTTGAACCGGATTGAAGATTCAGCGCGCTCAATGCGTGCCGATTTGTACGTGGAGATCGTGACCCGACTTAAAAACCCGCGTAGCAACGTGCGCTCACGTGCGCTCCAGGCGCACGGGTAGGAATTCTGCTGTGCGCTGACACAGCCGGCGTGGAAGCACCTACACTCATCTCACAACAACTGGAAAACGTAAAGGATGTTTGTGTCATGTTTGTCATCCTACAGAAATCGTATTAAAACAAAAATATATTTCCCTCCAAAATTTTTTATTATTTTCAAACATTTTTGAAAAAGCGCCAATGAGCTGCAAGGGAGTGCTTAAAGAGCCGTATGCGGCTCCGGAGCCGCAGGTTGCCGACCCCCGTTCTAGTACCAAGGAGTTGCTGCGGTGCTGAGGTGTATCTCCTTCCCGGTAGAGAGCGGAGATTAAGAGCACGCCGGCCCATCGGCTTCCCCTTTCTTCTCTCTCACCTGCATTGAGAAATGGCATCAGCTGACTGAAGAAGATATTTGGAGGATAATTATCATCTGGAGACAAGAAAAATTAAATGGTTTAATGGGTCATCTGGTCATACCGGCCTCAGCATCTGGTATTAAACCAACCACTTTCAAGGAAAAGTCTATGTAAATGCCTGTAAATTTCCTTAAAAGGCTTCTGTGTTCAAAACTCTCGCGTCCATGTCTCACTATGCATTTTTTTAGTTCGTTCTTGGGCTCTATGTAAAAAGAGGGCTTTTATTGAACGTTAAAAAGCTGGTTGACCGAAAGTTCAACTAGCTGAACTTTCTACTTCTTCAGTGCCAAATACCTGAACTTTGACCAATCAGGGAGTCCAATTTCCTGTTTACGTTTGGATGGCGTCCTTTTCCAAACATGGCCAGAAATCTATGACAGCAAGTCATCCATATATCAGAATAGGACTGTTTATGAAAAAAGCCCCGAACAAGGTTTGAAAGATTTTTACCACTTTGACTTTTTGCACCAAGCCTAATTTTTGAATACACTACACATGCCTGGTGTTTATGTAGTGTAATGATTTATCTACAGAGCCAGACTAAACAATGGTGTCACTGAATGTGAAGGTGGGCTGAAGAGCTGACACACAATGCCACCCTGCAGACAGGGCAGGAGCCCAGCCAGGGGGACTATAAAAGTCACAACAAAAACAGAACAAATAAATCCCCCCCCGTGGATACATCGTAGTTTCAGAATTTTAGACATAAGGGTATGTTAAGGTCAGCTGAAGAAAACGTCATTCTAGCACTGAAAGAGAAACCTCCAGAAGACTTGCTGCATATGACGAATCTGGTTTGTCTGGTTTTCTAAAAGACGTCAACTGCAAAACAGCATGAAACCAGGAACTGGTTAAAAACGGTCCCTGAGATTGTTATTTCACACTAAAGAAACAAAGCTGGATAACTTAGTAAAAGTCAAGTCACACAGCATCAGAGGGAGATGATGGGGATTCTTTATTTTATGTCACACTGCCAGAAAATGTCTGGATAATTTTTCTGTTTGCAGGCCTGACAGAACCAATGACTTCACGCAAATAAGACATGCACAGAAAAAATAGCAAATAAATAGACTGCAAGTATAAAAAAACAAAGGTTAACAAACTAAAACCAGCATCACCTTTGACCTCAGTGGAATGATCTGGATTCAAAGTTGATAAAACTAAAATACAGCAAAACACAGACTTATCCTATTTGTATCCTAAGCTTTAATTTCTCATGCTAGCTGCTGTGCACACGCATCACGTGCACACAAGAACCCTGCTTTTGTAAACAGACTAGATGAAGCACATGTCTGCCTGCATTCTTATCCTTTTTTGCATTTCTGAAGAGTGATAATCTGATCATTGATTTAATTCATGAATGAGTAAAAAGTGTGACATCATGTTTGTACTGTGACATCATGTTTGTACTACCACCAGAGTACCGGTCTCACTAAAGTATGTAAACATGAACACGTGTTCTCTCTGAACTCATGTAACCCTTATGCCTGTTTACATTAAAAGTGGGGTCACCTGGACCCTGGAAGACGTCGCACAAAACGTTTTTTTTTCAAGGATTTTTTGTCTTCTCTGGTGTCCATGGCAGATATTAGGTCCTGTCCACCTTTGTCATGAAAAGGAATCACACATCAATATAAGGGTTGGGTCATCTAGGCCCCCATAAGACCATCCCAGCTTTATTTTACAAGATGCAACCCTTCTTTCTACTTGCAGTTAAAGGGTAAAACTGTCATGGTGCCTCTGTCAGTCTCCTCCCCCTCTCCACTCTCCTGATGATCACCAGCTGCGACCACTCACCTCATCACCTCACCTGCCTTTTTAAGGAGCACCAGGATCATCACTCTTCGCCAGTCCATTGCCACTAATGGTGCATAGTTGGTCACCTCGTCTAAGCCACAGTCTTGCCATGCTTTTGCCTAGACCTTGTCTAATCCCTTTTTCGTACTCACCCTCAGGAATCTGTTACCACGAGTGGTCGCTGCTGTCTGTCTCTGCCGGATCCCTGACCGGATCTTCCCTCCACGGTCACACCACGAGCCTCTGCCTGTGTTCCACGGTCCTACTCCCAAGACGGCCATCTCCCTCTCCGAAGAACCATCCAGTGACGCCCCCAACCTCGACCTCCCACCTGGAGCCTACTTCTTCTCCTGTTCAAGCCATCACCTCCTCATATCATTATTAAATCCTTCATCCTTCACGTTCGCCTCCTGCTGTTTTCTTCCGGGTTCCAGCGTTTGGGTCGCTACGTGTTCTGTAGTCATGACAAAAACCTTAGTCACAACTGCCCTTGCGGGTAAATTCTGGCTGCCTGTGGGCGAAAAATAATCAAACTTGTACAGTGCACACAGGGGGCCTCCACAGTTTTGATATTGTAGACCGCTTGGTGAGCAAAAATGTTCATACAGGTTTTTTTTTCTATGGGCATGCTGCAAGCAAAACCTCTATAACATCACATAAGGGTGAAATAGGTGAAATGTAGACGTGTTGTACAGATTTATCATTTTTTCAAGCCCCCGCACACCTTGCATATTGCACAAGAGATCTGTGGGCAACAGTGGTTCAGTGCAATTGAATCTAGTAAACTCCATCTTGATAATGAGATTTGCAATGAATGTTTTTCTCTGGATTCTTTGTTTAATATGTTACCCTTTATTAGCTTATGCTAGCATCATTTTACCACCGAGACACTGGTCCCCTTTAGTCTGGACCATGAGTGCCTGCATTGGGTGAAAGTGGAGGAGAAAAAATCCTCAATTACCACTCTCTATATTGAAGACCCAGAGTGACTATATTGCATCAAGCTAACCTCACTGTCAATCACAGATCCAAACCACACCTCTCCCGCTCAGCCAGACCCTTTTTTGCCCTTTTCCAATCTGGGTTGAGAGTGGAGCCAGCCTCCAACTGTCCTGTTGTGTTACCCTTTGAGGTGACCGCACAAGCCTCAAGGGTACAAAACACACTTTGATCTCTTTGAGATGTGGCCGCTCATGTCTTTGGCCCTCCATGAGCCTAAACAACCCAAAAACCTGCAGCACCCCCATACCAGTGCATGGGACTAAGATGATATTTTTGTGAGCCCAGACATCTCATTCATCTTTATGTTTGTTTGTCCACATTCTATTCTCACCTGTCAAGAACTTAAAAAAAATGCAAAATCTGCACAAATAACATTCTTCCTCCATGAAATCAAGTTTTTCTCATCAACGGAGATCCTGGTTCATCTGGAAGGAGACAAAAAAAACTGGAGGCGGGTTTCTGTCTCTCATGTTCACTAGAAATCCTACATCTTGAATGGGACACATACTTACTATGACAGGAATTTATCAAAGACTTCTAAGCATTTTTTTCTGTAGTAATTCAGGAAATATTACTTCAGTGAGGATGATCAGTGACGAACACATTCTCTTCCACGGCTGAAGAAAACACAACCTCCATACTCAGGAAAAAATTTCAACCAAAACCAAGAGTGAAATGGAAGTCATTTGAAGTATGAGCCAAGAAAGAGTGAAACTGCCTCTGCAGTACGGATGTTTCACATGCAACAGAGCCTGAAGCCGGCTGCCACAGAGCATACCTGCTGGATGCATCATTCATTTCAGTGCCAAAAGTCTTCTTAACCTTCTTTGAAGATGTCATTATGATGAAATGACACTCAGCTTAGGAAGTCAGATCTGAAAACTTTACATTAAGTCTGCAGTTTTTAAAACTTTGATAAAAACTCACATTTTTGTCCAGACCTTTTGAGACTGCTCTGCTAATATCTTTTATTTTGATTTTGTTTATAACAGAGTTGTTACTTATCCGTGTCTCTTATTTTATATTTTACTTGTTTTAATTTTGTTTTGACTTTTTAGTTACTGTTTGAAATGTTCTGATTTTTTATGTATAGTGCCTTGTTTGACTGCAGCCATATTAATGCGCCATAATTCACTCTCGCCTCACAGTTCAGATCTCAGCTGCGTTCTTTATGTGTGGAGCTTGCATGTTCTCCTCGTGCGTGGTTGAGTTTTTTTCTGGTTTGCTAAAACATACTTTATTGATGAATTGGTGATTCTAAATGAGCAGCAAGTTGTGGTTGTGGAAGATGTAGAGTGTTTAGTTAACACCCCATACATATTTCTTCTATGATGATCCAAAATGCTACGGCTGTAATATACTTTCGGCCTCCTGGTGGCGCTGTTAGCACTTTCTTTGCCTGCAGCTTTGGGTGAAACAACCCCCAAGTGAGTTAGCTCGGGGCTTTTTAGTGTGTTAGAAATTCCCAAGAGCCTTCACGGTCACTTTTAATGCTTTTAGCGTCTTTTTCAGCTAGCCAAGATGGAGCGACAATGGCAAACGGAAAAAGTCAAAAGAGCAGCTCCACGGCCCGATCCGAATACTCCCCTTCTCCCTCTCCCTTAGCCCTCCCTCTTCGTTTATCGCTCAGTGCTTGCTCCAAACGGAGGGTGATGAAAAAAATAGTGTCTAATATTTCGGACGTGACTTCCGTTCAATGACGTCATCAACATCGCCCGGTCCGCTAGCATTAGCGCGGCGCTTTCAGCAGTTTAGTATTCATAACAACAGCGTTTTTATAACTTTAAAAAGGTCGTGCTACAACATAAAGTCCTTACTTACATTTAAATGTGAACTTCTGTGGTTCAGAGCGCACCAAAGGGAAGAAAAGGACCCCTCTGTTCGGAGTGTGAAACTTAAAAAATAATAATTCCGGACACGACTTTGACTTCAACTGCCACTCCAAATCAAGGGGGAG
>NC_050520.1:32110545-32173267 GCF_002922805.2 Oryzias melastigma | reverse complement strand
GTTTCAGTTTTCATTGGAAGAAAGTCAGAATTTATTTACTTTTTATTCTTAATAATAATAATAATACATTTTATTTGTTGGGCGCCTTTCAAGGGACTCAAAGTCGCCTTACAGTAAAAAACATACAGCTTTATGCAATGGTAAAAGAGTATAAAAATAAAAATAGAAAAACAATAAAAGAACAGTTAAAAGAGCAACAAAGCAGATAAATACAGCATAAAATAATGAATTACAAATCAGGATGGATAAGATAGTTGGAATAAATGAGTTTTAAGAGTTTTTCTTACTAATGTGTGTTACCTTAATGATTACAGAATTAAAATGATAATAATAATAAATTAAACCATATTATTTATTTTCTCTATTTATTTAATGCAAAAAAATTTCTATTTTGCCCGGAGAATGGGATCCCATTTTGATTGTGGGCCTTTGAGTGAGAAAGTTCTACTATATAAAGGATTCAGCAGGTTCTGAAGATAGATGGATGATTTTGATGACTGATGTGGGTTTTAGTTCTCAATTTTAAAAAAAAAGGGACACTTCTAATTTCTGCTGACTTCAGCTTTTTATCGATGCCCTTCAACCTGAAAAGCTATTTCCAGAACTCTGAATTCATCGACGGAACAGGTTCAAACACGCTGCCGCTGAGAACGCTGACGCAATGCCAGATAATGTTTTTGCCAGCCATGTGTTTTGTGCTGTTCTGCTGCCAGAATTGATGGCATTTCTTTTCAGTGATTTTATTTTGGTGCATGTTTTCATTCCTCTTATTGTTTTTCATTGGACTGATTTGAAGTTTCAGTGTTTGTTTTTGCAGCTGCTCTGTTATTACTGATGTTTGTTGGCCTCATTTTTGCATGTCATGCTGAGTTAATCATTTTAAATCATCCTCTATCATCCATGTGACATTTCTGCAAACTCAGCAGATTTTTCTTTTTCACCATACCAACAGGAGGGAAAATCACTTTGAGGCTAACACTTTCTGTTTGTAAAAATGATGTACAACATTTTTTTTTTCTTTTGCTTAAAAACTGCATTTGTGTACATAGATAAAAGAGGAAAGTGATGGTTTGGATAGATGATTTTCTTAGATAGTTCTTGCAGGAGTCGCATGTCTCAGTGAAAGTTGCATTCAGGTATGAGCAAGAGTTTCTGTCCTTTCTTTGTCTGAACCGCCCACACCTAGATGTGAGAATTTCATTACACAACTCTGGGAAATTCACAGCACAAAAACATTCGGTAATGAGACCGGGCAAACAGGAAGTACCTGGCTTGTTTTGAATTCCTGGTATGCCTCCAGTTTTTTCCCATCAGGTACATTAAAATCCCTGAAATGGAATGAAAACTGATAATCTTCTTCAATTATGGTAAATGCTTTAAATAGCTGAGGAGTCTGACTGGAGGCTGAGGCGATACTGTCTGAGGATAATTCTGCAGAAGAGCAGCTGATCTGTGCCCACACACCAGAGAGGATGTAGTGAGGTCAGCCAGTTTCATATTGTTAATTCTGAGCAGTTTGATCTAGTTCACCCTAACCCTGAAAAGAAAATTAATTTTAAAAAGCTGAATTCTGCATAAAACGCGCTGCGTGTGGTGGTTAGCACTGTCAGCTCTTAAATCTCAGCTGGGTTCTTTCTGTGTGGAGTTTGCAAGTTCTCCTCGTGCATCCATAGGTTTTCTCCAGGTATTTTGATTTCCTTCCACAGACATCCAAAAACATGCTTCTTAGATTGTGTGCAGCTGAGAGAGTGTGTGTCTCTTAGGTGTGAGTATTAGCAAGAGCCTGTGGATACAATATGTATCGTGATACGATACGAACCACGAGAGACTAAAGCAGAACAAATTTTTCTCTATTAATTAAAGAGTACGACTTAGAAAACAACTCTATCTGAATATTAATGCACCTTTCACGGTAATAAAATGGTAAAATTCATTTTAATTACAATGTTTTCTCACTTGTTCGTGCACATTTTCTGAAATGGCGCCTCAAATTCTCAGAACTCTACAAACAAATCCGAAAACTCACACACACACAGTGGGCCAAACCCCTCAATTTCCCTGTAAAGTGAAACTTTACATTATGAAAACAATGATATTTTCTCTCAAAATGGGATTGCGTTTTCAAATGACACACACTAACCATCTTATGAATGGACATTTATAAGAACACTGATGTAAAACATTCATTTTTCATTCATCATAATGACTTGGACCTTTTATTGGGTTAGTGTTACACTTACTACAGTCTGTTGTAAGATATTTGATTATATCCTTTTTCTATACTCTGAAAACACAGATAAATGGTAGAAGTTTATTTTATTCTTCCCTCAAAAACAATGTACACACTGTACATCCCATCCCCAACAAACACAAAGTTGCACAAACACTACACACAAAATAGAAGAATTTATGAGTTTCAGAATCAAGACTAAAGAGCTTCATCCAAGCATCAGAGTGAGATCACAGCAGAACAGTGCAGAGGTTGTTGTATTTCAAAGGAGGACCTTTTAGTGTGAGGCCAATGAGAGTCTGAGGCCAGACAGTTTAATTTACCCAAATATTTTCTGTACTTATGAGTTTTACACGTAGTATCTTTGACTGTTCCGGTTATTTGACCTTTTCTTCTTTTTGCTCTGAGACATTTACTTCACCGTGAAGACATACATGAAAATCAAGTACCACAGAAACCTCCTCGTCAGTGTGAGTTCTTTTTCTTTTCTAGTTTCATTTTCAGTTTGATTCACGTTTATACAGAGCGCTAAAGAGATGATGTATTTTGAGTGCACTGACCCGTTGAATGATGCAAGAAGTTAGTTTGGGAGCAAAGCTGAACTGCTGGGGGAGAGGGATCAGCTTTTGCTGCTGGTGGATACTGATGGACTGCATGCTGAATTTGAGCAAAGAGTTTTGAAAATGTCCTTTCTGATAAAACAAAAGAGGCAAACTCATGGAGAATAAATGTGACATTTGGGTGTTTGTTTGAATTGAGAGGGGTTTGCTTTTCAAACAGAAGTTAACTGTTTTGGGAAAGACATGACATTTGCTGCTGATCCAGAGTGTTTTGCTGAACCATATAGACTGTTTTGGTAAAAACATGGAGAACTTTGAGAATGTAATTTGTGTTTCAAGAAATGAGCAAAAGCAATGGAAAAAAAACTATAAGTAATACAAGCCTGATACAGCCCATCCAGAATTTTACCCCACTCACAGACACACAAAACTATTTATTGTGGTTCTCACCATCGGAATTTAAAATGAATGCATTGCTTCAATTTGTAAGGTCCTGCTTGTACATTAAACATTTTTTGAATAACGGAAGGGAGTTGATTATTGCTGGCTTTGTACAAAAGTTGTGCTGTTTGAAATTTTACCAGGTCGTACAATTTGAGGATTTTAGACTGAAAAAATAATGGATTTGTAATGGGACATTAATGAAGTATAAATAGAGAATGCAGTGAAGTTTTGTAATTGTGACCCCAAATCTCAATACAGTGAGTATTATAAGGTAAAACTAAAGCACAATATAATAAATATCTGGAATTACATTTCAATATATAATTAATTTGTTGATAATTGAGATACTTTAGTTTGTGTGTGTCTGATATGTGGTTTCCAACACAGTTTACTGTCCATAATACTTCCTAAGAATTTAAGCTCAGTTACACCCCTCAACTGTGGTCTCATTTATTTTTATTACATACTCAGAACATCCACTTTTTAAACTTATTTAACTCAATATTTATCATGTTAATGAGCTCTTTACAATCATCACTAGAAAAAAATATACTAGTATCATCAGCAAACAAAACTAAAATATGAAATATATAATTTACATACAAATTGAACAAAGTAGGACTTAATATTGATCCTTGAGGGACACCACAAACAATCATTCTGGTCTCTGATGTTGATGGACCTACAGTATCACGACAAACTGTTTTCTCCCCTTTAGATAGCTGCCAATCCAATTTAAAGCTACACCTATTATGCCATATTTTTATAATTTATTGAGTAACATTTTTTTCTAATATTTTTGAAAATTGAGGAAGAAGAGAAACTGGTCTGTAATTTGTCATGAGATGTTAATCTCTATTCTCAAATATTGGAATTACTAAACCGAGTTTAATTTGGTTTGGGAAGGTGCCAGTTTGTATAAAATACGAAAAGATTTGAGGATGAAAAACAATTTTGCAGGACATACAAAGAAGAGTAAAAAATGTTTGCAGACTTTCAAAAATGTTTTTTTGTCTTTAGAAATCTTTTTTTTTATTATATTTTTATTTGAAATGGACAACAAAACTAAAAGCTAAGACATATTTTGCGATGTTAACCAACATAAGCAGAAATACATCCAATTTGTTTAGATTCCATCTAAAGTACATTAATAAATCTTGTATTTTTCAGGCAGGACAAAAAATTTTATTACGAGAAAAAATAAAAAGAAAGACAAAGAAGGAAGATAAATAAAGTAAAGGTGTATAACCATACGTATTCATACATAAATGTATCTTCATAACCATATAGATCGATATAAACATATAAATATGTCTGCATATATGAATATATACATACAATTAATACACATAACAAATAAAATTATACAATACTTATATTATAACAATTTACAAAATGTAAGGGGAGCAATGTTGCAATTTTTGTAATTATCAAGTTCAGAATAAATTTAAAAAAAGATTAAAAAAAATAGAAGGAGGCTGCTGTTATTATGTAATAAATTCTGGTCTAGTTGGGGCAACAAATGTTATCTATTTATTCCAAAAGAATGTAGTTTCTTTTTTTGTTTGAATCCCTAATTGGTGTGTCAGTTTTTCTATCCTGAATATTTCTAAAACAATTCCCACTCAGTCGTCCAAAGTAGATTGGGCTGGACTCAGACATTATTGTTTTTTAAATGCCATCAAAAGTAACCGAAGAAGTTTTATCCCAGATTTGGATTCCGTGAAATGTACAAAACCCAAATATAAAATATAATTAAATACAGCACTCAGAGAGGTTTGGACACCGTTCAAAAATGTCAATAAGCTAGGTCATTCCCAGAAGATATGAAAATGGTTTTCAGTAGTTGAACCAATATGACCTATCATCACCTTTATATTCCTCTTGATATGGAGTTTTCTTATTTCTTACGTGTTTCCAGCGGTGCTCTCTTCATGTCATAAAGCTGGAGGTCGACCACTGAAGGACCAGACACTGTTCCAAGTCTCAACTGATAGATTTAATTTTTTACTCCTTTCCCATTTGCTTTTATAGTATTATCAGAACTTGAGATGGAAAGTACATTATGTAATTTGTAAAAAGATTTTTCAAAATATGAAAAAGTTCCATCTCCACATCAGAGAACTCGGTCATCTTACATTCATCATTGACTTATGATCATAACTGCAAATGTCTATGGAATTCATTATGTTCCAGTCCATGTTTATTTTCTCTGTGAATCAAAGCTACACTTAACATTACTTTGGGTGAGAGGTATGTAGTGAGTCCACACGCTGTCCACGACTTCAAACCATCATTTCTATTTCACCTAAACTCTGAGTTATGAGATAAACATTCTAAAAATTCTTAGCATATTTTGTATCTTACATATATTGATTATCTTTTCCCAAACCCAAAGTATGCGAGTCAGCCAAAGAATCTCCAACCTTTCTAAGTGACTCATTAAGTCCTTATCATCTAAACTAACCACAGTTTTTCTGTTTACACTCTAAATTAAAAAGATCCACACAATTTGCAAAATTCTCCCCCAAGGAGCAAAACACCACCACAGATTTGCACATTACACACATTACACACAATGTCAAATTAGTGTTATTTGTAATTCTGTTCTCTTCTGCCTGCTCTGTAAAGTTCTTACGTTGGTGTCAAAGAATGCATGGAATAAACCACTTCAGACCACCAGTGAGGACTCGACTGATTGGACTGACTGTTAGGCGACTTCCTTGTCATTACAAAGCGCGGGATTGCCAGTGACCACACTAATGAACGAAGAGGATGCCCACATCCACAAGGTGAGTAAGCACATGTGATAATTCGAAAATGCAGCAGGTGAGTTCACCTGTATAGGACTGCTCTGGTCCAGAATTGATCACCTTGAATACTTTCCCCCATACTCCCCCTTCCTGAATCCAATCGAAGAGTTTTTTTCAGGAACCACTGACTGAATAAGAAATAATTTTAAAGTCAAAGCATACGATCTGCGGCACAATGACCGTTTGCACCATGGAGCAGGTGATCAAATGGAAGCAGCTTCTGTGCCGTGGTGGATTCCTCACTAAAGGACATTCTTCCAACAGTGCCAATGAAGCCACAGCCTGTGATGTGGATGAAATGTTATGGGCTGATCCCACCAGACTCAGAGATGAGGAATAGCTACAGGATTTGTTTTGCTCTTTTTTCAGGGTCAAACTGTATCTACTTTATGCAGTAATTTTGATTTGTCAACAGATTTTATTTGTTTCATTGTTGGTTTATTACTGTAGCTGATTATGATAAGGGATACTGTATTTCTTGAATTGAAATAAACACTTGAAATATTCAATCTGCAGCATCAGTTTTGTGTCGTGCTTGGTAAGTTTAGGCCTATTTGTGTACATTCTCCCTATATCTCAAACTAATCACGAAGAAAGTTTGTCACTAACTCATTTTGTCATCAAAATAATCTCTTAAATAACAATGTCTGGCCAAAAAGTCAAGAACATCCTATTTCCTTAAATGAGATTTTTTACAATTGTGTTTTTCATTTATCACAACAGTGTGAAACCATGTGCAACAGTGTCTGATCATTGAAAACTTTTTAAATTGTATCTAAATTGATCAACCAGTCAATAACTTTTTCTTGTTATTAGCTAATTGCTGTGTTGCCTCCCACTTGTCAGTCCTATAGTAAAATGATACATTGACTAGTTCAAATAGTTTTTTTATGTTTAGCTTAAACTAGATTAGTGAAACATGAAAAAAATGACTGCTTAACCTTTTCTGAAACTTTGACCTGTGGATCTCAGACTCAGCATTCCTCAAAGATGTCTGTCATTGACTGAAGTGACCAGTTATTACTCAGCCATTCTATTTGTCAAAATGACTATTCTTGCTTTGATATATATATTTTTAATGTTTTAGGTAATCCTAATATATTTCTTGCAAATGGCAACATCAGTTTTATCAAAAAATGACAAGTGAATTGACTTAATTTCATCAGAACTGGAAGTAAACCATTTTTTATCAGTGTCATCACACTTGCTCGATCCGGTTCTGAGATACAGTCAATGAATGCTCTCTTTAAAGAATGGGCGGAGTCATTACGTAGTAGGAGAGTAATGAGCTGGGTATTGGTTTCCTCTGTGTGCAGCATTGATGTGTTTCGTACTGGACCTGCCAACATGTGGTGGTAATGTTTTATACTTTAAGTCTCAAATAAACAAGATTTGTTTTCATGGGCTGGACTCATGAGAAGGATGCCATTGGTTCTGCCATGCTCAGATATTTTTATAAAAAATGTGTTTTTTATCAGGTTGAGGTATTCCTATGATGAAAATTAGAGGCTTCTCTTATCTTTTTATTGGTAGATCTTGCACAATTGATGGTTTACTAAGTACTTTTTTGCCCCACTGTGTCATATTGTAAACTGCAGTGCTAACTTGAAAAAAATGGTATAGTTTGTTTTTTCCTGCTGTTTTTATGTAGTACTGCACTATACTGTACATCACAATTTCAAACTGGGTAAAAACCTGACAACATTTGGTGGGCTTAAATGTTGTACGGTACCATACTGTAAATTACTAATTCATTGTGATTCACAGGAACAAACCGTGAACAACTGAGCATTATGGGAAAATATAGAGATGTGCTATTTTGTTTAAAAATCAACTACCCAAGAACATTCTGGAAATGTTTCATTTGTCTCCTAGCCAGTTCATGCCAGTTTGGCAGCTACACACTCTATTTTGTTTTTTCCTGGCAGAAATGCATTATGGGAGTTAAAGTTTATAGCCTTTTTTACACCAAGCAGTCTGGTACGGTCCAGTCCAATAAGGTATGGTACGGACCAGTTAATTTTGGCGAGCGTTTCCACTCAATAAAGCCTCGCTCACACTGAGCGCCGTGTTCGTTTTCACAGCACATGCGTGGTGTAGACCACTAGCATGTCATTTATAGACTTAATATATAATATAATATATAATGTCATTGCATCATTGTATTGAAAAGCAACAACAATGGAGGATATCCATATTGGTGCTTCCTAATATCGTCATCACTTCTGCCAATCAGCGGGAGGCAAAATCGGCTCCGCCCCAATCGTCTCGTTCCATTTATTCATGGGCCTAGAGAGGATGTTGGCCTTCAAGACGTACAGGTAGGGTTGGAACTGCTTAATGGGTCCATTTTACAATGGAAAATCTCAAATAATCTCAGAACAAGAGACCAGACCGCTCAGTGAAAACAAAGATTTTAGCACTATAAGTAAGTGTATCTCCAGGCAGCAGATTGCTATGCTGCTTCATTGAACTCGTGCATGGCTGGATAAAAAGGCAAAAAATAAAATAAAAATAAATGGCTTCATTAATTATCGTTTTGGATCACTAATCAAATATCTCACAGTGCACGTTGGAACAATATATATTAATATATATATATATATAGTAAATACTTCTATAACAGTTGACAGCAGTATACTGTGATGTACTGTAAATGTAGAATGCTATAAAACTGTGTAAACATTTACAGTACCTTAACGTACGTATTTTTACAGTAAACTGCTGTTAAAAAAATTTACAGGATTTTGCTGGTGAAACTGCTGCCAATAAAAAATTGTAAATTTCCAATGAAAGGTTTACAGTTCTTTGGGGCGTTTATGGACTTTTATTTGGGGTGGGGACTGCAGCCATGTAGGGCCCTGGATCATATTTGCATTTACATTTGGGAGGACTTCCTCTGTCTAGAAGGCAGATGAGCTCTCTGTGCTTTTGCATACTCCTGTGGGGAGCAGAGTACATTCTAGTGAACACACACTCACCTGCAGACATGTATTGTTTGGTAAACAAAAACCCAGTGGACCGACAACAGTAGATGACATGGCACCCCAAACCCTTACTACTTGTGGAAACTTTACACCAGATTAAAGCAATGACTCCTCCTCCAGACACTTGATCTCCAATTGAGATGCAAAATATCTTCCATCTATTGTTTTAACAATGACACATGTCGTCACAGGGTCCTAGTTAGGTAGAATTATAACTTGAAAGGTGATGTCCATGCATGTGAATGCCGAGTCCAAAGAGGTTAGGACTAGGTTGACATATTAAATGTGACATTTGTAGCCCATGTCTTGGATTTCTCTGGATTGTGGCTATTAAAGATCTAATCTCAGTCCACTCCCCTGATGCACTTGTTCCTATCCCAGATTTTTTTCCACCAGAAAGGTTTGCACAGCCCTCTGTGAACAGCCTTCTTCTTGTGACGGGCTTTTTTTGTCTTCTGCACATCTGTCCAGTCAGCAGCCTTCCCTGCGATTGCGTAGCTGCAAACCCAGACTGAAGGAGTATTTAAAGTTTACTCAGTACGTGTCCAGTAAACTGTGTGTTACAACAGACTTATTTCTCAAAATGCAATCATTCAAAGCATGGAGATCACGAGGCATTGGTGGATGAGGATATGTCATAAGTCAGAGGTATTAAAATGGAGGCCCGGGGGCCATTTGCTACCTCCAGATACATTTTTTACGGCCCCTGCTTAATATAAAAGTTCAATGTCTACTGAGATTTTGCATGTCTGTATGTCACTAATTTGCAGTGACTCATTAACTTCAGGACTTCACTTAATTCAGCATCACTTTGAACAAATAAAAACGGCAAAGACTTTTTTACATAACTTGAAATAAAATCAGATATCAAGGAGTTAAAAACCAAACTGACTAAACCTGATGCTTGCCCCTACAGCTGTTCTTCCAGTTACTTTATTTTACCAAAAACTAAAAATATTATCAGTAATCCAGGGGTCTCAAAAGTGGTCGGCACTTGGTGAAAATGCGCCGCCTGTGAGCAAAGTAGTCACCGGATACTTTCTGGCGATGAACACAAGTTAAGTTTAGTACCTCGCAGCAAAAAAAAATCAGTGTAATAATAAGTTCCTGTTCACTTTGAGAAGTATTCTGCTCTTGTTGACTTCATGGATGCAGTCATTTTGGTCTTCCGGAAAGGCCTTTGTAAGCGTGATGCTACATTTACGCACATTCAGCCTGTGGTGTTCACACCAGACCAGCACTGGACCAACAGGAAGTGGCAGGGATGGACCTCTTCTTCATTTGTTTTTCTACTGTTTACTACCACACGTCCGCCACCTACAGTTGGAAGAGACTTAGTTCAAAACATGAAAGTGGTGCAAATCTTGCTCCAGACTTTTACTTTGACAGCTCTATTCCAATGTATGAAAGACTTGGCGTCGGGCAGAAAAACTATTAATTTGTCTTGTATGATAACATTTTCAATGATTGGCAATTCCATGTTTTAGAGAAAGATGCCACTCACATATCACATTCAAATCCAAGTCCTTGATTGGTTAAAGTTCAACTGGTTGAACTTTTAACGTTTGTTCACTTTGCAAACACTGATCCTTCAGTGGCTCCTCCCCAAAGCTTTTGGGAGTCGTGTGATCACTGGAAGACAGGTTGGCGAAAACCATAGTTGTGAACAGTAATAGAGTAGAAATTAAGTACAAAGTAGAAGTTAAGTAAGTAGGACTGATTAATTAATAGGTCTAGATATGAAGCAAAAGTCGCTGCAGAACAGACCCAAATATCAGCCCAAATTTCAGTCTGAATCCATCACAGCAGCATCAAAGTGCACAACACAAACCCCAGACAGCTTCTTGAAGATCCTGTGCCACAAAAATCATTTTTTTCCCTTAGGCTGCAGCTGCAAAAGCGACCTGAGGTGGGATTTGCCCTCATTGGGATTGCTTAAGAACAAATTCAGTCAAAATAGAACAAAACCATCAAAAGTAACGGTTTAAAGTCTGTTTTTAATGCTCAAGTGTCCAATATCACAATGTGTTTTTTTTCTCACTACCACAAACCGCATCATCAGAGGGAAATGAAACTGGATGACACAGGTTGTTGGAGATAATTGTGTAATTCTCCTCTTCTGGGAAGTGATGGAGATTAGCTGTCAGAGGTCAAAGCCCTCAAACAGGACCTTGAGGGTTGAGATGCATAAAGAAAAACACCTTACAGCTCCACAGAGAAATCTGCACAATCCTAAACATCATAATAAAACCTGCCCGCTAATGTTTGACATGAGACACAGGTTCACTCTCTCTCTGAATGGAAGGTTGTAGAATAGCAGGAAGGCTTTTGAACATTACCATCTGAGTAAGAAGGACTGAATTGGTGTTGGAGAACCGCTGTGAAAGTCCAAAGATTTATCATTTCTGGTATTTTGTCTGTTCTTGCCTTCTTTTTTGTGTTTTTTATTATTATTATTATTATTTTTTTTTAATCATCTTTTGATTATTACAGTTCATCACAGTTGTGACAAAATACTGCTGGACATTTGATCTTAAAGACCCACCCTGATGAAACTGGAGATTTTAACTTCTTTTTCTAATGAATGAAGCTTAAAATTTTATATCTGACTATGGCTGGATAGCTCCAATATTGCTCGCCATTTTTGTTGCACCAGTTGGGATTGTGAGAGTCCAGCCGGAAAGCGTGTAAGCATAAAGGTACATTCACACCGAACGCAATTCAAGCGGCAGAGGCGGTTTCAATTTTAAGTCAATGGTATAGACGCCAATTGAGGCGATCTGTAGTCTCACAACACAATTTGAGCATCAAGTGCGGCGCGGCGGTCTGGCAGTAGCCTGCTCTGAGCAGCAAATTTGCCAAGCAAATTTGTCGCGCAAAATCACGTTTAGTATGAATGCACCTTTAGAGTGATGGGAAGTGGGGAGGGCTTACACCGGGCTAACAATTTACCTACAACTCAGAGGTGAATTTCAAATGAATTCCTACCACTCTGCAGGAACTATGTCCTAGAAAAAATTAAAGTTTAGACTAACAACGGTGCAACTGTAATCAAAAGAACACTGGGGACTCTTTTACAATCTATCAAGAGATGATTGGAGTGGCAGTTTGAGCTGCATCTACCAAAGTCCACCTTTAAGTGTTTCACTCTCTATTTCTGAAAGGATAAAGAGGCACTCTTTTTTTTTTTAAACAAACAATATAGGACGTTTTTTCCTGTTTTAGAACAGTCAGGGATTTACTTCCTGAGTCACAGCAGCCTCTACGGGGCCTGTTTCTGGGCAAAAAATGGGTAAACCTATATGTGGCACTGAGGGTGCCTCGCGAAATTTTTGTAGACTGTTCAGCGAGCCTCTAATCCAAAACTGTTTTTTTCTATAGGTATGCTGCAAGCTGCAGGTTGTAACACACATACATAAAGAAGTAAGCAATGGTGAAGTAGGTGATATCTAGCCATGTGGCACAGATTTGTATTTTTTTTTTCCAACCCCTTGAACCCTGTGCAAGGGGCCTGTAAGTGTTGTTTAAAGAGGCCATACCATAATTTTCTTTAGTCTTTCAGAGTAAACTATATCCATAAATATGATCATATATTACCTTTGGAACACTAAAAAACAAGTCAGTTATTAAATATGAGTTATTTTCGTAGGCTCCTTTCATACCCAGAATGAAAAACAACTCGATCCCTGAGGCTCCGCCTTTCACTCCTTGTGGGTGCCACCCATTTCATGAGGTCAATCAGATGAACATTTCAGGATTTATTAACATTTAATCTGCATATCAAAAATCCTCTTTGCTTTCATGTGGATCCATTTTTCATTTCCGTTTTTTCCAGCAAGAAATAGTCTGCTCCCTTTCTCCTGCCCTATTCTAAAACATCCCCCGTCTGCTTGTGCCATTCTCGGATACGTCTAGAACCCATCTCAACATGTGATGTAGATTCCTCTCCAGCCCATATGCTCCAATGCCACCGCATGAAGCTTGAACGCTTAAAAATTAGCATTTCTTGACTGACCACCGCTAGCTCAAACTGCTAGCTTTTGCAAAAGAAGTGTTTGTGTTAGCCTGGGGGTGAAGCAGACTCTTCCTGAAAGGGGCAGTCTCAGGTTGTGACATCAGCACGTGAGGACCCACTCATTTTCGTGGGTATGGGAGGGGCTGCTGTTAAGAGCACAGTTTTTAGAGGATTTCTCAGAAATGAATGAATGGAAAAAAATACTACTTTGGGGTTCTTTATAGTGAGTAATGAACAGTATATTACACTTAAAAGCTCAAAAAGTGGATTATTCATGGTATGGCTCCTTTAGGTGATAAATGTGCGCTGTATGTGTGCAGCCTGACTGTTAGAAAAAAGAAAATTAGTCTGAGCAGAATTTGTGTGGGCATCTTACGGACACTAATCACCTGCACACCCATGCAGCAGTACGGAGGCCTTAGGAAGGACTAGAAAACGGCGTAAGAACACCATACAACAGCATCACCCATAAAACTGCTTGCAACTTACATTATTCTTACAAATACTTCACAATGCACTTACTACACACAGGAAAAAAATGATACATTCCATTTTCATGGCGTCCCTTAAGGTGGCGGCACGAGCCTCAAGGGCGCAAAACACACTAAGATGCAGCAACACCTCCCTACGACCCTCCACGGGCCAGGACAACCCAAAAGCCTAGTGCAGCTATGTACGGATGCACGTGACTAAGACATTAAATGCAGGTCAAAATGTTGATGTCTCAAACCCTAAAATGTTGTTCGTTCTTTTCAGATATACATTTCTGTGGTCAAAAGAGTTCGGAAGAACAGCTTATCACAGCTTATCTTCAAATGTTCAACAGTCTTTTAACAATCACATTTCAAACAAGTAAAGAGATGTTTTCTCTTCCAATTATTGACAGTCCTAAAGAGAAATTCAAGCTGCGACAAACACTTGAGCTTATCACACAGCTATGTAATGAGAAACATCTTTCACAGACGTCAGCTTCATTAGAACTGTCCTGCAGTTTTAGCAGAGAACAGTTTTTGTCCATTCTCTAGTTATTTCCCTGATCACAGACTATTAAAGCTGAGGCCTCTTGTAACTAAATGAACAGTAAGCAGCTTCAACAAAACTATTTGTTTTAAACAATCACACTTTATCAGAAGTCAAGAATGAAAGGACGGAACCAGAAAACATGGCCTTCATGTGTGCAGATGAACTCCACAAACAGAAAAAAAGGCTCAAATATTTGGAAGTTGAAAACCTTAAAGTATAAATAACCAATGATTACACAGATGGAAAAATTATGTGGGATATATTGCCAAGTTGGCCACAGAATTTCTGTTAAACTGACGTCATAACGAGTTCCTAATTGATGAAAAAGACATAAACATGTCAGTTGTCATCAGGAGCTGTTTCATGCAGCCTGGTGTTCCCACAGTTTTTACTGGTCATCCAGATGGAACAGCTCTGGCTTCTTCTCATTCCTCATGCATGTGGAAGTGACTCATGGCAGAGGAACCCTAACAGGAAACATCAGGAAGGGGCTTTTGGTGAAAACATACAGATTCATTAAGTACGACAAGAAGCAGAAAAAATGCAATAAATTAGTTTTATTAAATACCACACATAAGTCCAACTAAAGGAAACAGGAAGTTGCAATTACAAAGTAAAAAAAGCTGAAGGAGCCGTGCACGAGCCGAGAATCGACTTTATCGCTTCTGAAATAGAGTCAGGAGCGTGTGCACGTACGTGCACATAGGTGTGAGAGCATGCTGGGTCTGAAAAACCCTGCTGGATGCAGCGGATGAGCATCAGCCTGTTACATGCAGCAGCAGCGACAGGAATGTTGGACCCTCGAGTGCACGTTGACGTGCAGGCCTACAGGTTTGCACAAACAAAAGGCCCCACACTAGTGAGAGGTAAGCTTTCCAGATCTTCGGTTTGAAGCAGTCTTCGTGTTTTTTAAAGGATTCAGCTCAGCAGGACTTCAGTGCTCATAAGTGGACGGAGTGGGAACCAAAACCTGCAATCAGAGGTTGACCGCTCCACCATGCGCCACAGCTGCTTATATCTGCCTTCATCTGAAAGAGGGCCTTTGCAATAAATCCTCCCTCCGTTTCTGAATGTGGTTATTAACAGACAGGAAACGGAAAAACACAGTCTGCAATAAACCAAGAGGCAATCAAAGCAATCCAACAGGAAGTGACATTGGGCAGATTTCACTTCCTCCTGATGTTGTGAATTTTAGCGCTGCTCCCAAAATTGTGGTCTGCTTTCACAGAGATGTCCCTGCCGCTGACGCACATCACAAATACACCCTTCTGCTTGAGGTAGTCCCAAAGTACAGAAACCGACGCATCAGCAGCTGCAGCTCAGGAGGAAACGGCGCCTCAGTCATCAGCGTACACAACAACAAATATAGAACTTTCACAAACTGGAACGTGCACTCTCATGTGCACGGTCATGTGCACTGGAGAGTCACACCGTGTTGCAGAAGTTCATGAAAGTTTTGTGGCATGTGGTCCGGGCCGTGCGTGCTTCCTCTCATGCAGGCGCACACCAGCACAGACTAACTGAGCAGCTCCAGGTAGGTGACCGGCACCTTCCCTCTCTGGTTTCCTCTCTCCCCAACCAGCCAATCAGAGTCCATCCCCGGCATTGTGTAAACTGTGATGATCTGGGACACAGGAGAGAACGTGAAGAGCTGAGGATGAGACTCCAGAGACACCAGAAATAATGAAAACTTTTGATCAATTATGTTGTTTTTCACAATTTTCTATAGCCTTTTCTTTCTGCAAGACACGATGGAATAAAAAATAAAGTCATATAATTGTGAGAAAAATGTCAACAGGGAAAAAAAGTTGAAATTTTAAAAGAATAAACTCTAAAATTGTGAAAAAAATTGTGGGAAAAAGCCTTGCAATCTGCAAATAAAGCTGGTTGTGTAAGCCTCCATCCACATTAAGTGCTGAATAAATCAATCAGTGCACCAATTTTTGATTCCATAAAGCTATAGTTTAGGAATTCATTGCCATAATATATTTGGATCTCTGCAACTATACTGCCGACAGCATAAACTCCTTGTTGGTCAAGAATCTTCCTCTGAAGAGGCCCAGTTTCCTGTAAATTCCTTCAATGTTCTTATCTTCACAATAAAATAATGTCGACTTTGTATTTCCTTATGAGTGAAACCATTTATGCTGAAGTAACTGTTTGAAATGACGTCAACGTTTCCAATTCTGAAACACAATCTTGTTCTTTTTTTTATTGTGTGAATGCTTAGTAAGGATTCACACAATCGTCATCCCCCTGCTTCTTGAACACTTTTCAGCACATAAAATCTCAATCACACTTTCAGCGATTTCAGCAATCTTTGTATCAAAATGATCAGCTTATTCAGGACATTACTGCTTGTACTTTTGTTATTCATAAACGTTATAGTTTTTGAAATATTTAGCAAAATATGCCAGAAAGGAAATGAATGAGAAAGTCTTCAAATTTATAAATTCTAAGTATATTTTTCTTTAAATATATTAATGGGTTATGTTTTCATCTTTTATAGTCATTTTAATTTAGCTAATATTTTAGCAACCTACTGATGTTTTTGACTAATTTAGTTTACTGAGGAATAGTTTAAGCAATATGGTAGCTTTATAAGCTAATTTGTCATCTACTCAGGTTTTTTTAATGCTAATTTTGAGTTCAGTTAATATTTTAGCAACATTTTTAGATAATTTTTATGTACTAGGTATTTTAGGCTAATTTAAAGTTTAGCTTCTATTTAAACAGCAGGCTAACATTTTTGGCTAATTTAATTTACTAAGAAATTTCTTTGCAGATTTAGAGTTTAGGTAGCATTTATGCAATGTGCTAGCTTAATTGACTAATTTGGCATCTACTGAGGTTTTTTAATACAATTTTTTTAGTTTAGATAATATTTTAACAACATACTAACTTTGTTGACTAATTTGCTAACTACTGGGGTTTTTTTATGTTAATTTGGAGTTTAGTTTCTATTTTAGCAACAGGTTAACATATTTTACTAATTTAGTTTACTGAAGAATTTTAGGCTTTTTTGGAGTTTAGCTAGTATGTAAGCAATGTGCTAGAATTTTGGGCTAATTTGGCATCTACTGGGTTTTTTTCATGCCATTTTAGAGTTTAGCTTCTATTTTAGTGACAAGCTAACATTTTTGACCAATTTAGTTTACTCAAGAATTTTAGGCTATATAGGGGTTTAGCTAGTATTTAAGCAACTAGCTAGCTTTTTTTTGGCTAATTTGGCATCTACTGAGGCTTTTTGGGCTAATTTGGAGTTTAGCTCATATTTAAGTAATACTACATATTTTTGCGAAATTGGTATGTATTGGGGATTTTTGAGCAATTTTATTACAATTTTTTCTGAAATTTAGGTCCACTTCAGCGCTCTTTCATAGTTATTTAACAAAATTTCCAGTCTTTTAGCAAATTTAACCTTTTGCAAATAGCTTTTGCATTTTCAGCTAAAAACTTCAGCATCTTCAGCAACTACTTTCAGCAAAAAACATACACACTAGCATTATTGCAGGTAATGTAACTTTTCTAGTTTTTCTTAGCTATCAATTTTTTGCCTAATAAATTTATGATTTTAATCTTGTAAAAAACAATAGCAATAACTTAAAAAAAAACAATAACTTTTTTATTGCAAAATGCTGACTCCTTTACCAATAGTTCAATGAGTTTATTCTCCTAAAATGTTGACTTTTATTTTTTTATGGTAGTGGCTCTAAAACTCTGTTGTAATAAATAATCAAAACAGCAGGATTAGGGTCTGTAGGATTTATGACGTGTCTCCACTCATGTTGGTCTTTTGTGGGGCTGCAACAAGAATGATGGATAAAAGGAAATAAGCTGAGCTCAAACATGTTCCTGACACACTGGGACAACTTTGATGGATGGAGTCCCTAAACTTTAGTGGTAAAAGGTTAGACATTTATGACTTCATCTGTGGAAAACTGTAAATAAATGAGGGATGATGTAATGATTCTCACTTTAGAGTTTTGTGTTGGATTATAAATCATTTCCTCTCACATGATCTGGTACACATCTTCATATGTGGTACATGAATCGATACATAAAAGATTCAACTATATTTGTGGCGACACAATGCAGTCTAATGGATGCAGCCACGATATTTATTATTCATTTGGCATTTTAACTCTAAATGAAAATATCTTTTAACACTTTAAAAAATGTTCGTACTAGCACATTTTATTTGTTATATTACCACAGAAGTTGATTTTGCTTTACTTAACAGTACACAGTGTTACTACATATGTAATGTTAAATCAAATATTAGCTAAGGTCTTAAGAGGTTAGGTGTGCTGAAAATCAACAGGAAAAAGTCAGGCAATGAGAAAAACATTTCTTGGATTAGTACAGACTAAACAGGAACACCGCAAAAAACTTAAGATAAGCTGCATCTGAGAGGGAAGCATGGTGGTGTCCCAACCTGTGAGGAAAAAATAAACAAGGCCGACGTGGACAAGAAGGCCTGCTGAGTAAAAGCATCAGCCAGCGGACGGCATTCCTTTCCATCTGCTCCAACATGCAAATGTTTACTCACTGCTCTATGAATACTGGAACTGAACAACGGCACTGTGTGGCAAAGTTTGCCCGTCTTATCCAGGTCAACATCAGCCATTTAAAAGGCTTCAGTGCTGCCTCTTCAGAGGAGGGTGACGCAGGTGGGACGTATCAACCTGCAGGAATGGGGCACTGGTTATGAAAGCTCACCTCATCTGCAAGCAGCGACAGCTCGCTGCAGTCTGCTGCATCGTAGTCGTACAGGACTTTAGCCTTTCGTGTTCCTGAGGCTGGAGCCTGAACTTCTTCAATCGTCAGGGTCTCCACTGGGCTGCTGGCACTTTCTGGCTCCGAGGAGGGCGGGGGCTCATTCTGATTGGAATTCCGTCCAAAACCGCCGGGAACCCTGGGAGACAGAAGCTCAAGTGTGACTGTGAGTCTGTGAAAGGCACACAACATTAATCCAACTAATTACACTGTATTCCCAAAAGTATTGGTTCACATATGAACTGAAGTACCATTCCATTCATAACCCGTAGAGTTCAACATGAGGTTGGTCATCCTTTTACAGCTATTACAGCTTCAACTCTTCTGGGAAGGCTGTCCACAAGGTTTGGGAGTGTGTTTATTGGAATTTCTGACCATTCTTCCAGAAGCTCATTGCTCTGATGTTGGTGGAAAAGGCCTGGATCTCAGTCTCCACTTTAATTCATCCCAAAGGTGTTCTGTGGGGTTCAGGTCAGGACTCTGTGCAGTCCAGTCCAGTTCATCCACACCAGACTCAGTCCTCCATGTCTTTATGAACCTTGCTTTGTGCACAGTCATGTTGGAAGAGGACGGGGCCATTCCAAACTGTTCCCACAAGGTTGGGAGCATGGAATTGTCCAAAATGTTTTGGTGTCCTGAAGCAATCAGAGTTCATTTCACTGGAACTAAGGGGCCTGAAAAACAAGCCCACACCATCATTCCTCCTCCACCAATGCAGTCAGAAATGAACCGTTCTCCTGGAAACCTCCAAACTAAGACTGGTCCATCAGATTTAGAGATGGAAAAGTGTGATTCCTCCCTCCAGAGAAGGTGTCTCCACTGCTCTAGAGTCCAGTGGCATCGTGCTTTACACCACTGCAGCTGACGCTTTGTATTGCACTTGGCGATGTGTGGCTTGGATGAAATGCTCAGCCATTGAAACCCATTCTATGACGCTCTCTGCATACTGTACTTGGGCTAATCTGAAGGTCACATGAAGGTTAGAGTTCTGTGCAGAAAGTCGGTGACCTCTTTCAACTATGTGCTTCAGCATCTGTTGATCCGTCTCCGTCAGTTTACGTGGTCGACCACTTGATGTCTGAGTTGTTGTTGTTCCCAAACTCTCCCATTTTGTTCTGATAGAGATGACAGTTGACAGTGGAACTGAGAGAGGAAATTTCACGATTAGGTTTGTTGCACAGGTGGCATCCTATGACATTTTAAAGCTGGATTTCACTGAGCTCCTGAGAACGGAAAATTCTTTCACAAATGTTTGTAAATACAGTCTGCATGCCTGAGGGATGATTTTATACACCTGTTCCCAGATTAGGACATGTGATTCTGATTATTTGGATGGGTGAGACAATACTTTTGGTTGTATAGTATATGCCCTGAAGGAAGAATAATGTGCACTTTAATGGAATTGTACCATAACTATTCAACCAAAGCCCAAAGGATAAAGTCTAACAGTGAAAAGCAAAGTTTGTAATGAACACGTTCAGAATAATTATCAGTTCAGTTCAGGACAAAATTGCTTCACTTGTTGTGAACTGTTTTTACATTGGCATTGTGAAAGCACCCTTAAACCTAGTAACATGAAACGTACACAGATGATAGCCGAAAGTGTTGTGGTTCTTACAAAGGTTCAGTCATTTTGATATCTGATGTAGTTTTGAAGGTATGGACAATTGTTTGAAGCATGTAAATTTGACGTTATCCCTTCGTTAACATGGGATTTTGAGGTAATGATGGGAAGGATTTACTCCTCTCACTTCTGATCAATTTCACATAAAGTTGGTATGTTTGACACAAATAAAACATACATTTCTAAATTCTTCTAAGCCTGAGGTTTACAAAACAGAAAGAATTATTCTGATCGGACGTATGGTTGGCGAACAGCGGTCATTTGTTCGGACGTACTCAAAAACACAACTCAGCCATTAGATTACACTGTGCCCAGCTGCAGCTCTCACCCCTCCTCTACATCACGCGCACAGGGAGACAGTTTCAAGAGTTTGTGAACCCCCAAACTTATGATTCAGAAGTTTCAAGTTCCCCCTGACCATTTGATGAACTCCATGCATTGTTACTGTGATGTGTAATGCCTTATGGGCATTTGTATTTATAATTTTGCTGAGTCAATCCACAGGCAATCCTTCACTCTAACAGGATCGAGCTAATTTGGCATTTACTGTGGATATTAAGGCTATTTTGAAGTTAAGCTGATATGTTAGCTACATGCTAGCTTTTCTGGCTATTTTAGTTTTTACTGAGGATTTTCAGGGTATTTTGGAGTTTAGCTAATATCTTACGAAAATGAACCCAACTACCTTTTTTTTGGGCTATTTTAGCATCTACTGATGTTTTTTAGCCTAATTTTGAATTACGGTAAGTTGATATTTTAACCACATGCTAGCTAATTTATATATGTATATTATTTGCTATCTCAATCACACAACTCCAAACTTTCTGCAATTCTAACTTCTATATACACTGTGTTGTTTAAAAATTCCAACATGTACTTGTTCTGCTCTTTGTGGGTGTTCTGCTGTCCTTAAAAAATTCTGCAAATATCTCTTCTTGAGGGGCTGCACGGTGCCGCAGTGGTTAGCGCTCTCGCCTCACAGCGAGAAGGCCCCGGTTCGACTCCCGGCTGGGACCTTTCTGTGTGGAGTTTGCATGTTCTCCCCGTGCATTTGTGGGTTTTCACCGGGGACTCCGGCTTCCTCCCACCGTCCAAAAACATGCTTCATAGGTTCATTGGTGACTCTAAATTGCCCCTAGGTGTGAATGTGGGAGTGAATGTGTGTGTGATTGAGGCCCTGCGACGGACTGGCGACCTGTCCAGGGTGTACCCCGCCTTCGCCCATCAGTAGCCGGGATAGGCTCCGGCACCCCGCGACCCCGAAAGGGAAGAAGCGGTTAAGAAGATGGATGGATGGATCTCTTCTTGAAACTTTTAGGGTTTTTCGTACTGCAATTTTACAATTGTCTTGCAATAAAACTGAAATGCTTATGGTTTTCAACTAACCTGGATTATTCAGTACACTTTTGGGTTTTTAAATTTATATTTTTGTGCAATGTATAGCCAATATCATTGTCTTCTGCTATTTCTTTTGCAAATAGTGATTTGAACTTTCTGAAAAAAAAAGATTTTCTGCAATCCAAGAAATATCTTCCATTATTGACAATATTTCTGATTTCTGCAATTTCATCTGCAACAAATTGTAAACTTCAGCTTCTTCTGCTAAAAGTGATGCAATTAAACAATAAAGGCAACCGCCTTTAGCAATTACGCAAATGTACTTCCGCGGGAAATGCAATTTTCTACTTTAAACTGAAAAGTATTTGTGGGAATCAGCCAAGGCTGAGTGATGAAAAAAAATTATCAAAATTTAAACTATTAATTTAGTAAAGGTAAAAGCAACTTGAATATGGGATACAGTTGCAGTGCTTAGTATTCTGATAATTAAATAGAATGTATTTTATACTTGTTTCAAGTGAAAGGTGTATTAGTTTACAAAGTTTTTTTTAATGTCATACTATGTCAAAAAATTGTGTTTTATTGTCTCCGTCTACAGTCTTGAGATATATCATGACAAATGTATCAAAGTAAGTACCGTATTACCAGACTCTGTCTTCTAATACATAGTTCTTGTAAAAACTAGGAGATTTTTAAAAGCAGTATAATGACAAAGAACACATAACACTTATTTTATGCTAAATCACTTATTTTATGCTAAATCAAATAAAAGCTCAATCTTAGTTGGAGGTTTGGACGGAAGGTAAAACGCTGGAAACCAACAGCATTGTTGTCTAATCATGTCACATTACATCGACACCAGGGCTGTTTTAGTGAGACCAGAGGAGACGGCTTCTTTTAGCTAAACAGAACTTTGAACATTATTGCTTTTATTTAAAAAAATAAACTGAGACTGGATCTAGTCTCAGTCACCCAATGGCTCAAATTTGGAACTAAAAGTCCAGTTCAGTGGCTAAAACACCAGAGTTGGGGGTTAAGCATCAATGGTTACAAATAGGATTTAGATGACTGATTATAAACAAATAAAAAACTGAAATTAAAAACAGAAAACTTCTGTGGTTGCTCATTCTGTGGGTGAAAATCAAATTAACACAAAGCTGCAAACGGAAGCAGAAGAATGCCTCAGACTGAGTATTTAACCAAACTCTGATTCACTGAGGAAACCCGTGGGGACACTGAACCAGCCATCTCTGAAGTGCACTCAGGTGGTAGACTTCAGATGGATTCCGAGCAAAACAATGCCTTCTGTTACAAGAAATCATTCTTGAGGATCTAACATTTCGTCATATTTTATCATTAAAATCTTGGCTGGAGCTGCGTCCGGAGCAACAAACTGAAGCCGCCTCCTCATAGTGTTTGGATCAGATGTCTCCTGACTCACCTTCTCAGCTCCTCCTGCAGTTCTTGCATGTGGAGATGGCATTGTTTGTAATAGGCTGCCTGAGCCTCCACGAACTCATGCAGGCACCGCAGATGATTCACCTGAGGACGGGCAGAGCAAACACAGCGTTGTAATGTCTACACCACGAATACTCTCATTGTCAAACAGTACTTTTTTATTTGTTTCTGATTCACAATTATTTATGCAATTTTAAGCTTCATTTATGTCATGAAAATTATGTTTTTTGAGTTTTGTAATAAGAAATCATTCTGTTTTTGCATTTCCAAGTATTTTTCTTTTTAAATCAATCAAACTGTCTTGGACAGACTCTGTTTGAATGAATGATCTTCTTTCCATCAACAGCTCTGCTGCACATGCACTAAACCCTCATCTGTTCCTAGTGTCTAGTTCAGGTTCTGGAGAAGAGAAGATGGTATCTTCACATTGACTGCAGTCAAATGAGCCGCCGTTCACATTTCTGTGGTCAAATCAGCATCACTGGATTTTTGGTGTGAGTTTCATCCAATACTTACGGTAGCAGGACTGAGAACGCTGGAAAATCTCCACCAGACTCCACGGAGCTTCTTGATGTGACCATGGAAATGTGAACGGCGGCTCATTTGACCGCAGTTGGAAAGGATTGTAAATCAATGAAAGAGCATTTTGATGTTAGCTTTGATTATTTTATCAAGAACTCTGAGAAACCAATGATTGAATGTATTGATCACAGTCAATAAACATTGGAGAATTAGCTGAAAGAGTCTTTGGTGAACTGGAAGGAGAAAGAATCAAGATTTTGGAGGAAGTTCTGTCCATGAAGATCTTCACTTCCTCATCCTAGATGACATCCGATCAAAACGATACGGCCGCACATTGCTTGACATTTTATGTAGCAGCAGTGAAGATTTACACTAGCGAGACACCGAACTATCATAATCAGACAGGGGGGATCATGGGCGGAGCTACTCAGCTCCAAAAGCCACGCCCCCTCAAAGGAGATTTTGGAAACAGAGGCTTCAGATCAGCATGATATATGGCTTTTTAAGACATTTAGGTTGGTGGGATTTTGGTTAAAAGCTTCACAATCACAATTAAAACACTACTGGGACCAATTTTTTTAAATAAATAAAAATGTCATAGGGGGACTTTAAAGAAATGACCGCAATGTGCAATTCTGCCACAGGGGGAGCAAAGGAAACCCAAGACAAGATAACAAGATATAAACATAATAAAAAAGGTAATAATTAGTGATTAAGCTAAGGTTGTTTGAGGCATTTTTTCCAACTGAGAAAAAAACAAACACAAAGCTACAGATAACAAGTTGACCTACCATGGGTTAGTTTGCTATTATGTTAGTGGTTCGGTCCACTTGAGATCAGACGGGTTGAATGTGGCCCCTGAAACTAAATGAGTTTGACAACTGTTTGTTGCTCTATTTTCTTGTTTAAGTTTATTTATTAAATGTTTGATATTTTGCCACAAGGCTGGTCTCATGAATTTGAGTTTCTCACGCTACCTCTACCTGCTGAAGGTCCGACAAGGATGAAAACCTGAGAAGAGAATGACTCTTACTGGGAATGTTTTCCTATAATGTCCACCTGAAGCAACCAGAGCCACAAAAGAAAATCCATCAGATTTGCATGAACAGTAGTTTTAAAAGGACGATAAGGAGTGAAATGGTAGATGTTGGCATTTGTTTGACCTCTACTTTTTAGAAATCCCCATCGCAGCAGAGACATTGAGACCTTCCTCCCTCCGTCTCAGCCGCTCAGTTTGGAGGGCTAAAGTGGAAACAGCTACTGACTCATGAGAGGCCGGATGGTCAGAAAAATCCCCAGAGGAGTACTGAGTAAGTGTCCAGTAATTGTAAAGAATAAAATAACGGGGACTGCTGGAGCCGTTTGTGTGTTCAGGGACATACATGAGTACTGCTGATGCCCTCCAGCAGCAAACGAGTGACTTCAGCTTGACGATCAAACTCTTTCTGGGCCGTCCGCAGCTCCTGCTCGGCCTAAAACAGCAAAAAAAGAGTGTAAGTCTTCACACATTGAGGGCTAGGGGGTAAAATGTCAGAACACTTACTTTTTCTACCTCTTCGGTCCACAGCTGATAGCCAAAAACACAAAGCAGAAAAATTAGTCTCATTCAGGAGATCATCTGATGACTGTATGAGCAGTAAAATGACACATTTTATTGTACTTTTCTAACATTTCAACTTGAACACAGACTCATGTGCTGCTGCACCACCAGAGTGGTAAGCGCAGGGGTCTACAACTTGAGGCCCCGGAGCCACATGTGGCTCTCTCCCTAAAGAAAAATTATTGGTTGAGCTTAAAAAAAATAACTCAAGTAAAAAGAGAGCAACCATTGAAGTAAAAAAAACATTTTTTCAAGATGAAAGTATACATCACAAGTCAAACTACACATTTTCACAGATTTTTGTGTACTGAAAAACCAATTGGAGGTTACAACCAGAACTGAGGTGCACTGAATTATGAGGCAGATTTTCTATTTCTGAACAAATCTGAGGATTTTAAGTGCACCCTTGGTTTGAAAAGCACAGTAAGGCTCTGATTTAATTTTTGTGAGTTTGATTTACAAATTACTGGTAGAGAAGTACCATAAAAGGTTAAAGAAAACTTGTGAGCTGCTTCTACATTTAAATGTTATTCTTTTGCAATTTTTCAAAATCATACTTGCATTTACTTAGATTTAAAAGTTAATACATCTTAAAAATATATTTATGATACATGAACTTTAGACAATTTTAGGTGACCTCTGACCTACTCCTGTTCAAAGATAGTTAATTTGTTAAAAATGATGCAGATTTGGTCATTAGTTCAAAATGTGAAAAAATATTTAGCATTACATAATTGGTAAACATAGTACAACATGGTGAAAATGGGACATTTTTCCCATGAGATGTAAATGATCATCTGAAAATGTTTTCTAGCTTGTTATGGTGTGAAATCAGTGTCGTTTTCATTATTATCAATGTATAACTAACTATAGCTAAGCAAATTTGTTATGTCAAACTGGTAGCCCTTCGTATGACTCAGTACCCATGAAGATGCTCTCAGTTTCAAAAAGGTTTGTGACCCCTGACCTACAGTATTTGGTGCATTGAGATAATCCTTTGTGGATCAGGGTGTATTTTATTTTGAAATACAGTCCCATGAACCTCAGTCAAAAGTTACAAGTTAAATTACAAAAAAAGTCTATTTGTCTTTAAAGATTTTTTTAAATTTATATCAATAACAAAAGCAATAAAACAAATAAATGACTTAATTAGTTTTAAACAGTGAAGTATGACTTTGTGGCTCCTGCTGGTTTGTGGTGCTTTATTGGAACAATCTACAGCATCTGTGACTGACAAATACATTCTTTTAAGGCACTGCTGTCACTTTGGAGCCCACAAAAATGTTTTTAAAGTTGCAAAAAAGGAGCATTTCCAGCAGCCAAATGAGGGCTTTATCAGAGAACATTGCAAAATGTCTGCTTCCCTTTCAGGTCCTGTGTTTCTAAGTGGTTTTATATGTACTGACAGCCATCAGTGGCTTTGCCTAATTATTGTGTGATGTTGTATGTTTAGTAATAGTTCACAATATAGTGATTCTCGTAAAATAAATCACACTTCCAGCGATTTCAGCAATCTTGTTATCAAAAACAATCAGCTCGTTCAGGTCATTGCTGCTTGTATTTTTGGTATTCATAAACTTGATAATTTTTGAAATATTGAGCAAAATGTGCCCTATACGAAATGAAGGAGAAAGTCTTCAAATTTGAAAATTCTAAGTAGATTAGCAACAAATATATGCATTGGCTATGTTTTCATCTTTTATAATAATTAAAAAAAATGGGTTTTATCTAATACTTTGGCAAGATGCTAACATTTTTGACTAATTTTTTTCCACTGGGTTTTTTTTAGGTTAATTTAGAGTTTAGCTTCTATTTCAGCTACAGGCTAACGTTTTTGACAAATTTAATTTACTGAGGAGTTTAAAATATTTTTGAGTTTAGCTAGCATTTAAGCAATAAGCTAGCTTTTCTGGCTAGTTTGCCATCTACTATTTTGGGCTGATTTGGAGTTTAGCTCAACACAAAATATATTTTTGCATAATTGTCATGTGTGAACTACAAATGTTTCAGAAATTTAGGTCAACTTTAGCACTCTTTCATAGTTCTTTGACGAAATTTTGAGTCTCTTGGCAAGTATAACATTTTGTCAATAGCTTTTGCATTTTCAGGAAATCCTTTCAGAAATTAGAGTAAATTGCGTCACCATTTTCAGCAAAAAGCTTCAGCATCTTCAGCAACTACTTTCAGCAAAAAACATACACACTAGCATTATCGCAGGTGATGCAACTTTTCTAGTTTCGATTGCTTCCAATTGCTGTGGTGAGTGAGTGGAGCAGAAAAAGGTTACGTAAGTAAGTACGGTTCTGGGATGACCGCAAGAGTTCCCGCTCCCTCGGGTTCCTTACACTCTCACGAGAAGTGTTGGGACCGCGCTCCTGGTGCCACAAGACTTTATAGCCTCACCACGAGGTCACAGGTCAGGTGACTTTGTTGTCAATACATTCTCGGACTACGCATGCGCAAGAAGGACCATCCAGAGCTTGACGCACCGCCTGTGGCTGTCAGGAGGGAGGAAATAGAATAGCCGCTCACAGCTGGTACCAAGCTAACCCTGACCCCACAGACAGTTGTGAGCTGCTTCCCTGTAATCAAGCAGCATAAATCAAAGTGTTAATTACAGTGCAGTTTAATGAGTAACATCCAGTTGGACAGCTCCTATCAGTGTTTCTGCAGACTGTCAAGCACCACTTGACACACAAAGTATGCACCAACTTTCCCTTCCCAGCCCAGACTGTAGGGAGACGGCTTCAACCCCATGTTCAGATGGAGCCAACAGCACATGCACGCTCACTGATTCCTTACCGCAGAGGCGCTTGCAGAGAGCACGTAGTTCCGAGGTCTGGTCTCCTGAAAATCTGGAACCACCTGCAGACATAAAACAGTTGGTCTCCTGTATAAAAAAACTGTAAAGTTAACAGTGCACTAATACTAATACATTCAGATTATTGTTGCATAATGCTCACTCAAGCTTATTCTTTGACCTTTACTGCCAGGCTAAAGGAATGCTCTACATCAGCCTGAATGAGCTGCATGAGCCACGTGTGCACAAAGACAAGCCGACTGTCAACATTTGTAACTGAAACCAATGACTCACACCTTCACTGTCCAGACTGACTTCCAGAGAATGGGATAGGGCTGACGTAGCCCTGCTCAGATATAGTTTCTTGGTGCAGGAATATCCCCGCCCTGTTTCATTATCACTGCGGAATTTAAAGCCCTCAGGAGACATCGCTGCTCTACATTCTCATGAAGCCAAACCGGCACCTTTTAAGGTGAGCTTTGAAAAGAAAAAGACTTGACAAGTTCAAACACCTTATAATAGCAGTTGTGTGGTTTGAGTTTCTCTGAGAACTGGAAAAACATTGAAATGACTGCACAAAAAGAACCTGTTGTTTTTTACCTTTTGATAATTAACTCCTTAAAGTCGATACGTTTAAGTACAATTTTAGATATGATTTGTGGGAAAATGCAAAGATAAGAGCAAAAATATTGAAAATTACAACATTCGATCAGCTATGTTTTCAAAATAAGGTCATAAAGATTCACAGCCACAATTGCATGTTTGCACTTAAATCACACCGACAATTTTTGGACAGATTCATTTAACAATATGATAAAACTTGATTTATGTAGCTGTGGTTGGGAATCTTTATGGCCTCATTTTGAGCTCCACTTACTGATCCTCCAGCAGTCACCAGAGAAGGAGAAAAACTCTACAGTTTTAGGTTAAACAACAATATAGACGGTTTTATTAAAATGACTCATTCGTAGCAATATCATGGTGTGGCAAATAACCAACAGAATATGTGCTCATTATTTTGATTGTTTTGATGCACGTCTCTATAAAAAACTTTGTAAAATCAGAAATCTGATAGATGGAGTTATTGAAAAGATAAAAATGATAAACAATAGACATGAAAATTAATATAGTGTTAAAAAAGATGTATAGGTTTTTGTGTCTGAAGATCATTCTGCACAACATTCACCTTTTGGAGTATAATTTGTCTAAATATATAATCTCTTAAGTTGCAATACAAAGAGTTGGGGCTGCTATACTGAATCTCCTTTATTTTGATAACAGTTTGCAGATCATTTTGTTACTTTCATGCAGCATCAAGACGTTTCTACTCTTTCCCAGCAGCCTTAAGCTAAGGTCATGTTAACTGTTAACCCTTTAACTACCCAACCAAGACAAAATCGATTTAAAAAACGTTTTTTTCTGTTGCTTATTTCCTTCGGGAGAGTAATACAGATAATTAATGTTTTTAAAAACATGTTTTCTATATGGTGGAGCATGCAGTTAAAGGGTTAATGGGAATACTAGTCACTTTCCTCTATCTTCAGAACCCTCCGAATCCCTTTTAAGGTCACTGGGTTGCTGGAGCCTATCCCAGTGATTGCTGGGGGAAGATGGGGTGAAGTTCCCGCTCATGCACGAGGAGAAACAGGGCCGACAGCACTAACCACCACACCACTGTGCAGCCCTAATAGTCACATGTACCAATAAATAATAATAAAAAAATAAATAAAACAGAGTAGTAAATGTGTTTTTTTTCCTTTCTTTCCTCTCCTCAGATGGCTGAGGTGAATTAAATTATACATTTTTGCTAACTGACATCTTTACCTTGGGGTCGGGAATATCAAATATTTCAAGAATCTCATTTTGATGAAGCAACAAAACAGAATTTAAGGTTTTATTCTGGAAACCAAACCTCAGTGTTTCAGCTTTGAAAAAAGTTATAAAGACAAACATTAATAATCCACTTTTCATGGATATGCTGGTTAAGTCCGACATCTAGTGGCCAAGAACTGTAAGTACAATTAAGTTGTTTCATTTGTTCGAAATAAACCAAAGTAGGAGCTAACTGAAAGGATTTTCTTCATTCTTAGGTAATTATTAGCAGATTCAAAAAAGGATTTGTCTGAATTTTTCAATCTGTATTCTTGTTTTGTGACACACAAATCACATACTGAACCGAAACAAAACTGTGACCCAAAAATCAAGGTTTGAACCGAATCATGGGGAGAGTGGATCGTTGCATCTCTAGAGATGATCTCACAGCTGGATCTGAATGACATTAAAAAAACAGATTTAATGTGAATAAAATTTAACAAGATCTTGCGAGAACCAGCTCGTGTAATTGTTGTTATGATACATGTACTATTTAGTTTTTACCTGGGATGGGAACCGAACCGAAACTCTGTACAGTTACAGTTAATGTTGTGATCATTAAATAAAAATAATTTTACCATTTCAGTACAATGAAAGACCTATTCATATTCATGTGAAAAATTGTTCTGGTACAGTCTTGGCATATATTCTGATAAATATGGTATTGTAAGACATGTATCATGATATGTATACACGTAATACACCCCTACTGTAAACTGCTAGGAGTAAAGTTTGATTGAATGATTGATCTTCAGGGACATGTCGTCATCTCTCACGTGCACGCCACTATTCCAGTCTTATCCTCGTTTCCTGGATGAAACACTGTCACATAAACGCTCATTCTTCCATCCTGAGGAGACACTCATATTCTGGATAAGATGTCTGGAATATTCCGAATATTCCAGGGTGAAAACCTGATTCACAACAACCGCCAGAAGAGACAGGAAACGGTTCCATCTGTGTTGTTGAAATCTTTTACCAAACTCTCCTGGATAATTTGAATATGAACTAAACAAATTAATGTTTCTACTTGAAGAATTACTAAATAAATTGGATTTAATTAAAAATGTCAGTATAACCGTATAAATTTGTAAATAAATTTATAGATTTTATACAGTTGCTGATAGATATCCATCATGATGCGTTCACTGTCTGACTGTTTTATTCTGAATATTCTCAGAAAAATGCAAAAAAAATGTTTCTGTTTTTGCAACACATGTAAATAAGTCATCAGTTATTCGATTTATCTTATCCACAATAAGGTTTTTGTTTAGAAAATGGCGTGTGTAACCACGAATGATTGATGAACAGAACATCGGGTCAGAACAGCTGCCGATGTGACCCGTCTACTGAGACTTCTTCAGTCATCTCCTGGCCTGCTTTACCTCTCTTCCATGACATCAGTCTGGATGAATGAGCGTCTACACTCATGTCTGAAATGATTACTGAGACCGACAAGCACAAAAAGAATCAAATCTAAGCAGACAGCTCAGCCCTGGTCTGCTCGGTCTCAGAAGCAGCAGAACTTTCTGATCAGCCTCAGCAAAGCAGGAAGACCGGTCCAGGCATGCATCACTGCAACTCATTCATACTCACTTCTGCCTCGCTCTGAAAGATGGCGGAGACACAGAGGAGGTCAGTGGCGGCGCCGCGTCAGTTAGTTTGTTAGTGAGAGCGGGGCACATGCACGCGGTCACTCACCGCAGCCTTGGCCTCGGCCGCCTTCGCCTTCTTCACTCGGGTTTTGCAGGCATCCAGGTCCAGGCGCAGGTTCTCCAGCAGGCGGCGCTCTTTCTGCACAGAGAGACGGACTCAGCATCTGCAGAAGCTGGAGCAACTTCCTGCTGAAACCTCATTGAACTGAAGCCAGGTCAAGTTAGGAGTGTCAGTCTTCATTCACTCCAGAAATCAATCTTAGATTTTAGTCATTTTTTGCTCTTGGGGTCACATTTAGACATTTAAATATTTAAAATGGATCCAATGCTACATGTGGAAACCACAACTACCCAACAATACCAGTTTTAATTTCCAAAGATTGTGGTCATAGTGGGAGGAGCCAAATAACATCTTCAGAACTCTCAGTTCAGATAAGTATATGAACAAAAAACCATGTCAGCTCTGAGTGGAGAAGATGTTCGGTTTTCTGGTTGGTCTGTGCTCTATCAAAATAATCCGGACCTTCATATCAGGATGGGGGCGGGTTTTCTTTGACACCATCAGAAGAACTGCTGCAGCAGCAGCTGGACGGCAATCAAACTCACAGAAATGATGCGCCAGTCTCCTTCCAGGAAGTTCCTCAGGGGGCTCAGAAAACTGATGTCTGCTGTCTGGATGAAGTCCTTCTCCACCACTCCCAACCTCCTCTCATATTCTCCCACCTTCACCAAAGTGCTGCCTGAAAACACAAGTCAGTTATTTACTTCTAACATACTTCTTAGTAGACACAAATGACTTAATACACCATCAAACCAGTAAGAACCACCACTCATTTCTTTTTTGCCTTTTGCAAGTTTCTCTTCTAGAACGCCGAGCCACATTTGTGGACCACATCAAGCTGAGGAAAGGTGAAACATTTTGTCTGTTAGACAAACGCCATCATTTTCAGATCCTGCACAGACTTGGAGCCCTCCAGGAGTGTTTGATCAAAATTCAATCTGTAAACCTCCAATATCCCACCGGGGTCATGTCTGGGCCCTATATAACAAGTTAAAAGTACAGCAAACAAGTCTAAAATTAATTAAAGCTAATAAAATCCATCTAATTTTTGATTATTTAATCCTGTAAAGCCCACCACATCAATTAATTTAGGACATTTATTTTTTAATTAAGATGTTTTTTAAACATTTGATGAAATCTACATAAAAAGTGCAATTTTATTTTGTTATGAGATATAGATAGTATCAATTATGACACACTGGTGGTTTGTTTTTGCTCACAACAATGTTAGTTTAACGTGGAAAAAATATTTACATGAGGAATCAGGATAAAAAGCACCGTATTTATCCACTGTCTCATATTTGATCCACAGATTTTTATAAAGAATTAATTATTAACACATTTCACATTCTTTCGATTCATTATTTAGTCATTTAAAAAAAGAATAACAATAGATGAGTCTTTCTCGTCATGAAGTTTCAAAAATTAGCAAAATGTTTTCCTGCCAAAAGTGTTTTTGCGTTTTCATGGAAGCAGACATTTTGAAATGAGCAGGAAGAGCCCTCCTACTGCCCCTAGTGGAATTATGAGGAACTGCAGGACCGAAAATATGCACCAAGTTATAAACAATGGATTTTTAAGGAAAATTTGGATCATACTAATGAGATAGACTTGTGTGTATCTAATATGAAGCAAATTATTAGATAGGGTTAAAATGTCTTGTCCAGATCTGTAGGACATATTTTCTTAACTGTATTTAAACAATATCTTGTTTAAGAAACCAAGAGATTGCTTACAAAAATGCTTTATGTAATTTCTGAACTGAGCATGACATTGATTGTCAGTGAAGGAGAACGTTTGTATTGCAATTTAAATAAATGTACAGATGGATTAATCCTTTTAGTGCTTCACTATTCTTAGAGAGCTTTCACACTTTAACACCCTCATGTTTAACATTGTGTGTACACACACAAACACACAACAGAGTTACTGTTGTATGAGTCAAACTCTGCTTTAACGGGGTTTCTTTGTTCAAACTCTCACAAAGGTGACATCTCCACTGTCAGCTCCTCACACAGGCTGACCTGCATCCTTGGTTTCCACAACTAAAATGTTGCATACATGCATTACATGCAGCAGACTGAACTGCTGTTTTCGACCTGTCAAAGGCATTGGCTGCATAAGATAACTCGACCGAGCGAGTGTGACGTCACCCATAGAAAATGGATTACTTCCAGTTCCATCAGAGTGAAAACTGTTCAGTCGTCCTTTTTTCACCATACATCGAATATTTTGAATGTTCGATGAGAGACCACATGCTTTTATTGAGGCATCTGATTGCCAGTTTATAATTTGAATAAATTGCACTACAGAAAAAAAACTATATTAAAAAAAATTTGGATTATCAAGAACATTTAAATAAATGTAGCAGAGTAAGAATCATTATTCTGACAGATAGAATGACCGAGTACTATATATGTAATATATATTTATTTCTCTATAGAAGTCTGTGGGATTTTGACGTCTTGGAGCCAGCAGCTACTTCCTGTTTGGAACAAGAGGGAAAGGTGTCACTCAGTCTAGTTCCCATATACAATCAATGGTCAAAGCCCATAGGTTGCATCAATATGGTTTAAAGATCTACTTTAATGAAAATTGTGTTTTTAACATGTCAATGTAGCATTTTTCTCAAGATTAAATTACATTTATAAAGAAAATTGAGACTAAAATAGCATTTCTGAGAATTTCTTAATTCAAATCAGGACCAGACAAAAAATGCCATTTGAAAAAGCCTGTAGTTGCATATAAGCTACAGTTGGTGGTTCCTGCTCTGCTCCATTCTGATGCATCCACTTGTAGACGACTAGATCTTTGTACATCTTTGTTTTCCTCGTCTGAACTGCTATTTGGCTCAAAACTGTTTGGCTGGGTAGCTCCAATATTGCCATTTTTGTTAGCTCAGGGATGTAAGCTAGCGGAAGAGAGTGCAAACAAGAGAATGATGGGAAATTAGTAGCAGGCCAAATCCACGCTAACAGTCTCACCCACAACTCAGAGGCAAATTTCTAATGAGCTAATGCCAATATGCAGAAACTGTCTCTGGGGGAAAAAAACAACAACGATTTTTTAGTTTTGGCTAAAAACTGCATAATCACAATTAAAAGTCCACTGGAAACTATTTTAACAATATAAATCAAAAGATGATCGGAAAGAGACTTTAAGATTCTGTGCTCAGCTCCTCTCGCAAACCTCAAAATAAAACCAAGAGGGATTTGTCAACTCTGAACCAAACTGACTGCACCAAGAGATTCCTGCATTTCTTTTGGAAACAGTGATTTAGTGTCATCAGCGTCTTTAACCAGAACACAGACGCTGCTGTAAAACTCAGCAGAATCCTCAGTTTTTGTCTCGTTTATAAATCTGATGGTTTGGTTGGCTCCTGGCAGTGCTGACATCTTTACAGCCTCCTGATGCTGCAGTGGATGCAGAGAGAGATGACCTGGTTAGAAGCCATATTGATCCCTCAGATGGAAATGAATCCCAACAAAGACCTGTACTCCCCTGCAGAGTAATGAGGACAGAGAGGACGGCCGAGCAGAGCCTTCCTGCTCTGACATTATTAGTTAGCTGTGGTTTACTTTGGAATTTGGAAAAGCTATTTGGTATAATTCAGAGTTTTTGCAGTGCTAAAGCTGCAGAAACTAAAGGAGGAAAGCAGGGTGGGGTGAATGTGAAACTTGAAACGTTTACATTTAAGGTCAGCTGTTGATGCAAATAAGCAGTAATGCTGCATGTGACACTCTGAACGTCGACTCACCGTATGGACTTTCAAATCCAAACTCCTTTGCCGCGTCCTCCATGTGCTGACCCAGCAGCTCCGTGTTGGTGACCCTGGACGGGGCCTTCATGTCCAGCTTCTCATAGAGAAACTCCTCGATTCTGGCGCCTGCAGAAAAACTCCAGTCAGGGTGAGGTTACACCACAGGAGAGGGACCAAACCAGCAACACCGAACAAAGGTGATGAAGTCAACATGCAGAACAAACCTGAAGATCAACAACGAGCAAACCAATCAACAGATGATCTGTTATCAAACACATGGACCAACTTTTTTAGAAGAAAAAAAATAATACAAAATTAGCATTTGCTATGTTAAAGCATCTTTTTCAAGGCTCATAGCTTAATAACTATAACTAAAGTTAGAAGATTCCTAATTTTTAAAATATTTCTCAACTATCTCCAACAATCCAACTAAAACTGTTTAGAAGCAAGTTGTGTTTGTTAGTTTAGCTTTTTCTGTTAAATAAAAAACCCAAATCGTCAATGAAACGGCTTTAAAATATTAAAACATGATCCTTAATCAAAAAAATCTGTCTTTTTCACATTTTCAACAAAACTATTGAAGCAGATCTGGACCAAATGACGGCAGGCTTGCAAAAGTTGTATAATCCTTTGACCACGGAATGTGAGTCCTCTAATCACGTGTCTTCAAACCTCCAATATGTCAGTCAGTCTGTCTGAGTTGTTTGAAGACATGGAGATGGACCAGAAGGAGATTAGAATCATACAACAGCCCTCACACACTCTGCATTCTGGTTCTTTTATTTTAAAAGATGAACCATCTTCAGGTAAACTTCACCTCAGTTTTCTGCTGCAAGTGACTAGAATTTACTAATCTGACACTCAAACTAAGCTGATTTTTGACCATTCCACTTGCCGTATATATCTTTTTGTAATACTTTTACGGACTATATCTTGTTCTAAAATGTAAATCTATGGTTGTTTTGTGTTGCCTTTGACCTGAGTCATTACTGTCAAAAAGAAGTGTGTTTTAATAAACTTTCTGGTACCATAAGGCCAAAAGAGACAAATGTTCTCCACAGAGACCAGAACGACCTAATGAAGGTAAAGTATATCTGTGTCAGATTAGTATTATTTCTTTGCTGCCTCTTGAACGTTCTGTCTTAATCTATGCAAATAAAAGGAGATCTCAAGACAATTAAGGTACCCTAAAGTAAAAAGTGTGGCTTAGTGTCATAAATAAATGAATTATAACTTAAAATGGCAAAAAACACCAAAAATATTAAGTTTAAGGGTCCTTTCATTTTGCCTAGACCTACTTCATTAGTTTGACTTTTTATTTTTATTTTATTGAACAAAAATGTAAGGATAACCTTAGATTTTTATTGGTGGATTTTTGATCATATTTGCTAGTTTAAGTAACTATTTTGAGTTGTTCTTGTATTAATAGAGGGTAAAAACAAGTCTGTGAGTGTATCTGAAGCCATGGCAGCTGCAGTCTATAAAAGCTGACAGACTATATAGCCTAAAACCAAAATCTAGTGAAAACGTGAATCTTCTGCCTCCCTTTGATTCCAAACCTGATGACTAAATCGATGTTGTTGAATCATGACGTCACGCTGACCTCTATCCAAACTATCAGAGTGAAGGTCGTGTAAAGGTCTCTGGTTACCTGCAGCAGGTTCTGATCACCAAGACGGAGAAGGGGCATGACTGATCAGAGTTCAGCGCCCTTTCCCTTCAGTCCATCTTCTAATTAAAGACTGAAAATAGCTGCACTGAATCTGATCAGATTGAAATCGGGCCACGCTGAGGGGTTTTTACAAAGGTTTGATTGAGAGAAATGACCTGGAAGGTTATAGTAACCGTGACGAGGACTGGAATGCAGTTTTGTGTTATCTCCTCCCTCAATACTGGAAAAACCAGAATTTTGAGTATTAACTGGTGCAGATGAACATTTCCACATACAGAGGCTGGAGTAGCCGCTGACAGAAACCGGTCTTGGGTTTTTCTTCACTTTTCTAGACTGTGATTCACATTTTTCAGACTCTTTTAGCCGTTTCAACCGTTCTTCATTTCATATTCAGCTTCATGTCTGGACCCTTTAGTCCTTCAATCTGACACACACAGAGCCACTTCCCTTCTGATGATCAGTTTCAGCATCCGTTTGACCCAAACTCAACTGTGCGTCCAAAGTGAGCCAGACACAAACACCAATAGACGAGCGCGTCAGAACTCCTCAAACCGAGGTTACAAATAAAATCAGCAGACTATTACCCAGTAAGTGATGCTTTAGTGGGATTTTTAGGATCAAAGAGCAGAGGCTTCCCTCTCCCACTAACCCAGAGGCATTTCCACATCAGAGCAAGACAGGAGGCACGAGGCAGGACACTCACCTGTGTGATCAACTGTGGCATGCAGAGTCAGAGAAAACAATCACATTAGACCCCCCCATCCTGCAAATGTCCTCTACAACACAAAAAAGCTGCTCTGAGGAAACGGAAAACAACATTATTAGAGTTTGGATCAAGTTGGATTTGGCTCATGAAAGCGTTTTCAAAGTGGATGGAATGAAGATGTGAAGATGTGAGAACATTCTCTCCTTCCATGCATCCACACTGCAGTTCTCTTGAAGGTTTCTCCTTTCACACTGTTACCTAAGAAGGAGTGACCAGATCGCTCTCCATCATCACTGAGAGTTCCTCATTAGCAGTAAAAAGCTAAAGTCCCATGATTGGTTCACACTACTGAGTTTGTTTTACCCATCCCTTGCGGATGCAGTGAGCAATATGACCCCCCCTCAAACCTCATGCTTTGGTGATCCTTAAATTGCTTTGCAAGCAAATACAAAATGCAGAAAAAGCACTGACAGATTAATGTTGATGAGAGCCTAAAGCTACTGATACACCGGGCATGTGATGTGTGCACAAGAAAGCACTAAACGCAGGCTTAGCCCACGGTGTTCACACTGGACATGCAGGGAGGGGCTTCTTTTCCTACTGTCTACTAGCTCATGTCCACTAACTACACTTGAGGCTTGGTGCACAATGTCAAAGATGTTCAAATCTGGTGAATCTTGCTCCAGGCTTTTTCTTTCATGGCTCCATTCTGATATATGAGAGACTTGGTGTTATTTCATTTCCAGCCGATCACAAACTGTATTTATTAATTTATCCTCCATGATCAATTTTCAGACGGTTAGCATTTCAATCCAAGCCCTTAACTGGTCGAAGTTTGAACTGCTTTAACGGCAGTGGCTCAGGTGGTAGAGCGGATCGGCCAATGATCGAAGGATAGGGGGTTCGATTCCGGCTCCCGCCAGCCAAGTGTCGTTGTGTCCTTGGGCAAGGCACTTAACCCTACTTGCCTCCAGTGTGGCTCCACTGGTATGTGAATGCGTATGAATGTTCTGGTGATGGTCAGAGGGGCCCTAGGCGCGTACTGGCAGCCACGCCTCTGTCACCCTGCCCCAGTGCAGCTGTGGCTACAATAGTAGCTTACCATCACCAAGTATGAATGAGGTGTGAATGAATAATGGATATACAATGTAAGCGCTTTGAGCATCTGGAAAAGCGCAGATAAATCCAATCCATTATTATTATTGTTCAGTGTGAGTCTGTGTGTTTAGTACGTAGAGCCCAAAAACGGTCATAGAAACATGGTTAGCCACTCGTGAAGGTAAGAGTTTAAAAACTAGATGAAACTCGCATTTACATTGAATTATTATTAAAAGTGAGGGGGTTGCAGGCAAGATAGCACCTAAACACAACATTAAAGTCATCATTAGCCGGAAGCTGAATTTGCGTATCTATATTAGAAGATTCCTAACCCTAACCCTAACTGTAACCCTATTTCTGTGTTTCCCAGGGGAAAAGCGTGACCTTCATCCAAACTTTGGTCAGGGACTTCCAGCTAATGATGCTCTGGTGCCGTTTTGGGGCTGTGTTGTTGTCTGCGGCTAGGTCCTCTCGTTAAAAGTGAACGCACTTTGCTGAGGGTGGTTTGGGCGTAGCTTAAAAACAAATGTAGTTTAGTACCAGATTGTCTGTTTCCAGTCAAACTTTGCTCTATTTTTTGGTCCTAAATAATGTATTTTATACCATCAAGGTGTGAAGGCTATGCAGCCTTTTTTTCTAAATCTTTATGGCACATATATAAATTTCAATTTCAATTGTTCTCAACCTCACAGAGGAAACTTCATCAAAAAATTATCCTCCACAGCTTGGAATGTCAACACAAGCACAAACATAAAAGTTGCAGTGATGATCTCAAATCAAAACCAGTAACAGAAGGAATTTGATGCTGAAGCTTTTTATTTAAATTTAAAGTTATCCTTTCCCTGCATGCAACACTACGTAAGTATAATGTAAGCAATCCAGGAAAGAAGACATGGATTCCTGAATTTAAATTAAATAAGAACTAGTTAGAGTTACGGTGGGTTCACAGTTAACTTTTTGGGGGAGTTAGATTTACAGAGAAACTGAGTTTATTTCAGTAATAATAATGGATGGATGGATGGATGGATGGATGGAAAGATGGATGGTTGGATGGATGGATGGATGGAAGTGCTGCAGATCCACAATAACATCACTATTTCTAAGTACTAACAGTATTTTGTGTAAACAACATCATTGGTAGTAGGGTTTACTGTCAACATACTTCTTTATCCAAAACTACTACCTTAAGACTGCTGTGTGTAAACCACAGACTGTACATGAGACAGATGTGAACCTCCTGTGTTGACTTTAAACTGACAGCATGTCTCATAACAAGAAAGGTCCCTGTCTGTGGTAACAGTAGACACACAGGAGGTGGTATATTATTATAAAAGATTACAGCCGGGCACGGGGCCCGCCATAGCGTCATACTTGGGTTAGGCTGCAGCAGGATCTCGGTCTGCCTGAGGATCTTCTCTGTCCAGTGTTTGGTGCTGTCTGCCCGGACCATTAGGTTCTCAAAGTCTGGGTCCAGGTTGGTCTTCTCCGACTGCCACAGCTTCTCCTCAGTGAACTGAGACAGCACACACAAAGGTCACACTCACTGATCACACTCAAAGTTTAAGACACACGGATCCCACACATGGCCTAAACCAGAGGTCTGCAACCTTCAATACTTAAAGAAATATTTGGGTTGATTTATCGCCAACCAAAACCCAGTAGGAGCCACAGATTCGTCACTCACCCTGTAGAAAAATAAGATACTGATTTATGTTTTTGCTACGGACATGATACATTTAATTAAACTATTGTGTTTTTTGGTATAAAGAAAACAGAATATTAAATAGTTATAACTTTTGACAGAGCTTTGCATGACTTCCTTCAAAAATAAAAGACATCCTACACCAAAGGATCATGTCAATGCAGTAAAAGGAGTAGGAAGTGTAAATTAATCAATAATAAATAAATAAAAGAACTGTTTATTTTACTGTTTCTGGTGCATTTCAGCCACAAATTCACAAATATAACCAACAAAACTAAATCAGAGCGAATTAAGTGACCCATACCATATATTAAAACCACGAGTCACACTTTAAATCCTTGAATTTGTTCAAAAATAGAAAATCTGCGTTATAATCCAGTGGATTATAATTTAACAGAGCTTTAATTGTAGTTGTGCTTACTGACAATACATTGATTTATTGATGAACATTTTATTTTAACCAAAGAGCTACAATGGAGAGGTAAAAGAACCACGTGTGACTCCGGAGACAGAGGTTGGAGATCCCTGGCCTAAACAGACAAATCATACACATGGATCATCACAACAGATCACACTTAAAGACCCAAGAGAGGAAGCAATAACCCACATAAGGATCAAATACAAGCATCACAATCGATTGCACACACTGATCTCACAAATGGATCACACTCACAGATCCAACACAAGAATCTCAATCGCTGATCACAATCATGGAAGATAACATACAAGGATCATCACGGACCATCACAAAAGGATCACCTTCATGGATCACATGTGAGAATCATACACACAGATTACATACAAGGATCACATCCTGTACACAAATCACATTCATGGACTCCACACAACCAAAACACTTACAAAACAACCACAAATATCACCCTCGGGGATCACGCATACGAAAATGGATCACACAAGAGGATTACACACGTAGATCACTCACAGATCATAGCATCACACCCATGGACCACACACAAGGATCAAACATAGATCACAAGCATAGATCACACGCAATGATAGCAAACAAGATCTACACACATAGATCACGCTAAATGATCACACTCACAGATCACACAAGGATCCAACACAGATCACACACAATGATAGCAAACAAGAACTATGGAAATGGATAACACGCACATGGATCACACTATACAGCATGATCACACTCATGGATCACACTAAATAATACCACACACTGTATGGATCCCACACAATGGATCACTCTCTCAGATCAAACACAAAGATCACAATCATGGATTCCAAATAAAGATGATACACCCTCATGGTTACATGTAAGTATTATCACACACCTGTCTGCTTCAAAATCAGATCTAGTCTATAAGTAACTGACAGAACAATTTGCCTCTAAAATTATTGACTTAAGTTTAAGGCCTGTTTGTGTGAACGGATCTGTATGTGAAAGCAACAGCTCCTGTCGACGTACAACATACTACAGTCTCTGTCGGGATGCACGCAGAGCTGCCCGAGTGTTTCCAGACTGAAAGGTGCTGAGTCAGTGGAGCCCCACAGCATCTGGCCCAGAGAAAAGATTCGTGACAAAAAACGAGCGTCACCTGAACGGCGCGGGTGAGGAAGAGTCCCGCCTCGGTGGCCAGTTTCTTCACGTTAAAATCCATAGCGGCTGAGAGTCTGAGCGAGCCCCGATGTTCCAGATGAGGAGCAGCGGCAGGACTAAACTAAAAACTAAAAACTAAAAAAAACACAACATGGATCAGCGAGGGAGTCACATGACCGGCACGGACGTGGCCCCTCCCGACGTCAGAAACGTCACCCTCCCAAATGTCAAAAATATTGCATGAATATGTCTAAAATAATCGGATTTATTTTAAATAAATATTACATTTTTATTATTATCAATATCTTTATTACACTGTTTCAAGTGTTATACTGTTAAACATAAAGATATGAGTTTATTTTATTATTATTTGCCTTGGCACTAAAGCCATTTTTATGTAAATGCTTCATTTCTAAATGTATTCCTTTAATGTATTTTTGTAGGCCAATACATATAAAAGGGACATTTATTTGACTTGAGTTTTCATCACAGCAATGTTCTAAGTCGGTAGGATGTTTTTTTTTTTACCTTAAATTTCGCGTTACTTTTGACATACATAGATCTCTAAATATGAAACTCTATCTGCTTTGATACCAAGTGTTTATTATGAGATACTGTTGTGTTTAATAAGCTCTTTAACAAACAAATAAAATAAATAAAAGCTCGTAAACGGTGATCTCTTTGTGAAAGTGAAAGATAAATAAACGTACTTTTTATCTTGTTCCTGAACGCACCAACGTGGTCGCTGGTGACGTAAGCACGCACAGTTAGATCAACACCGCTTGCTTGCATGTGAGGTCTGAAAAACGACAACTTTGATGGTTGTGTTTGGGTGAGTTACGCTTTAGTTACTGTTCGGCTGGTTGGTTCCAGCAGGTTGTTAGGTTAGCTGGTAAGGTTTACCCGCGTCAGATTAAACCGTGTCACTTTCAGCGCTCTAGTTACTGACTTTACTAGTTAAGTTAGTTAGCTTCGTTAGCTTAAGATGTTTTTACTTTAGTTTGATGGGTACATTTACTGATGTGCAGTTTCTCGTGTTATTTTGCACATTTTCTGTTTTTTAAGTTTAATTCTGAATTGATTGTATAATCCATTTGCCCTGCATTTTATTAGTGTTATTGGTTTACTTGTTGTTTTGTTTGTGTGCTAAGTTTTGTATATTTTCTGTCACCTTTTTTAAGTTGTGTACTGCTAACTGCGTGTTTCTGTGGCAGCAGCAGCAGAGCAGCGTGATGCGCGTCAGGTGGTCATGGCGTGGAAGTCGAGGACTCGCAGTCTGCAGGTGGTCGACACGGAGCTGAGCGCTGACTCGGTGGAGTGGTGTCCTGTCGCTCAGAGCCATGACGTCCTGGTGTGTGGGACGTACCAACTGCAGAAAGGGGTAAAGGTCAGAATGGAAGAAACCAACGACTTAGGGGAGAAATCTGAAGATGGATCAGAAAAAACACCGAATTAAAACTTGCATTGAGACAAAACTAGGAGAAAAATAATGTTGGGATATCAATGATGAACTTTTATTTTGAAGATTGTGAGGGAATGAAAAACAACACTGAAAGACCCACTCCATCCAGTAAAAATTGTGTTTTTACCATGTTCTTGTGGCTTTTTTTCTGATGATAGAAAACATATTTAATTGTTGGGTATTTCTTTATTCAAACCAGGAGCTCTATCAGAAGTAATTCAAGTTATAAACTGACCAATCAGATGCCTCAGAAACAACATCTGGGCTCACATTCAAAGCGTTTGATGACAGCTTCTCTGAGCCCACTTTCTATTGGAAGGGGTGTGGCCTTCTAACAAGCTCACTCCTGATTGGCAAGAGTGGTTGCCATAGAAACATTGACTCAGACTAACCCAGACTAATCACTGCTTACTAACATCATTTAGTTCCAACATGAAGATGTCCGGATTGTTAAAAAAAAAAAAAAGGCGACTGAATTGACTTCATTTTGCCGTTTCATTTCAAAGTAAACCATTTTGTTTAGGTGACATCACACTCACTTGATCCAGTTCTCATATATAGTCAGTGGTTCTAACCAAAATTGTAACAATAACATCATTAAAATATTTTAAGTTAAATAAATAAAGAAGAATAAATATAATATAATAAAGATAAATATAAGAAGACATCAAAGGTGATTAGTGAGACTTTTAATTGATTATTTGATGAATACATTAATTTAAAAGTAGCTTTGTTTCTGGGTTGATTTTGTTAGTAGAGTGAAGTCATTGTATAAAGTTTGGAGCTGTAGGTTTTATATAATAAGTTCTGTCTAAATTGCCTCAGTATAAGAACTTTATTGAACAATAAATATGATTCTTCTGAACTGTAATGAGTCTATATGTTCAAAGATGGAAGGTACTGGAATGCAACCAGAGATGAAGGTCATCCAGGGTTTGCATTTGTGGTTCTCAAACAGCAGATTTTCTGCTGATCATTTCTCATTTTGTGCTGCAGGAAGGAGACGAGGATGCGCCCCCCAACCGAACTGGCCGCTTGTACCTGTTTGAGTTTAGCGGGGATGGATCGATCGGCCCCCCTCTGACTGAGCTGCAGCGCATGGACACTGCAGCAATTCTGGATTTGAAATGGTGAGTGGCGAGCTGCGTCTGCCGCTGTTGCACGTTTTCTATGTGTTCACTGCTCTGCGCCCTCAGGTGCCACGTGCCCCTGTCCGGACGGCCCGTGTTGGGGATGGCGGCCGCCACGGGCCAGCTGCAGCTGTACGCTCTGTGGGAGAGTGCGGTGAGAAGGCGTCGGATCAGACGGTGCATGTGTGCGTTTGTGTGTTCATGTGTGTTTTCAACAGGAAGGCCAGCGCAGTCTGCAGACTCTGAGCAGCACTGAGGTCGGAGCAGAGCGGCTGGTCCTGTCTCTGGACTGGTCCACTGGAAGAATGGACAGGTACTGGACGCTCCAGGAGCTGCTGGGTCCGAATGTTCTGACAGAACCCTCATGTGCTAACTTGTGTCTGCAGCAGTGATGTGCGCGTGGCGTGCAGCGACTCAGCAGGCTGTGTGGGTGTGTTCTCCTTTGCTGAAGGCGCTCTAACCCCTCTGTCCCAGTGGAAGGCCCATGACTTTGAGGCCTGGATCACAGCCTTCTCCTACTGGGACACACAGCTGCTTTTTTCTGGTAAACCTTCCCCACCCTACCATGAAAATAGGTGCAAACGTGCACGCAGCCCAATGAATGACGAGAGAACAGAAGTAAGATTTTGCTATAAAGATTTACCTGCTCAGCTCCCACTTCTCCATTCCTGGTTGAAAATATGTCAGGCGTAAACACATGCATTCAAATTTCCCAGAAGCCCATCTGTTAGCCTGTAGTCTGAGAGTGCTGCGTGTTACTAGCTGTGTGTATCCATTTTTGAAGAAATTTGGATACTGTTTATTTTCATGGGAGAAACAAAGAAAAACTCTAGGATGACGTCATGAAATGGGCGGTGGGCGGAGCTTCAGGAATCGAGTCGTTTTACTTCCGTGTAGGAAAAAAATCACAAAAATAACTAATATTTCATAAATAATTTGTTTTTTAGTGTTCCAAAGGTAATATATGATCATATATATGGATATAGTTCACTCTGAAAGTCTTAAGAAAATCATGGTATGGCCCCTTTAAATCTTTGTAAAACTATGAGAAAAAAGCTGTTTAACTATGAGAATAAAGTCGTATATTTATGAATTATGAAGTATAAATTTATGGCTTTTTTTTCTTGTGAAATTGTGTTTTAAAGTCTTAAAGTTACAACTTTAAATCTTTATATTTTTTGTGGCCATACTCGATCGTAGCCCTTGTAAATAATCTTAAGCGAGGCATTTTCTTTACCTAAAAGCTTAAACACCTAGTAAGAATTCATAGCTTTCGCTGTGCTACCAGCTCTGTTTCTGCTTTATCGGTTTATGTCGTAGTGCAGATGTGTCATATTTTTTCAATTTGAAGCCTTAAGGATGTCATGGAGGAGCCATCAGAAAACAGCGAGTAGCTATCTGCTTCTACACAGAATTTTCACACAGAATAGTGTTTACATGCTACAGTACTTAGGTCCTAATCTTACATGAACTATTCTACATAGAAGCCTGTTAATTAGATTAGTGTGCATGCTCACAAACATATTTGTAGGTGCGCTACACTTTTCCAAACATCAGTATGTTTAGATTTTTTTCTGAGTTCTGCATCACCTGAGTGTTTCCTGTTCAGGTGGAGATGACTGCAAGCTGAAAGGCTGGGACCTGCGTGCTGGCCCCTCCACCCCCGCTTTCACCAGTAAGAGGTAGTAACTGAGTGTGTGTTGATACTGACACCGTTTATTTCCAATTATTAAAAAACAAGGGGAAAAAAATGTAAAAAAATATATACAATGAGGCAAAAAAATTATTTAGTCAGCCACCAATTGTGCCAAACATATTACATAAATGCAGCACAATTGGATATATATTGAAGCCTTTAACATGTTGTTCTGTGCAGCACCTCTGCGTTTTGTGACAAACTCGGTCTTTCTCTTGAAGGCACTCGATGGGGGTGTGCAGCGTGCACAGCAGCACACACAGAGAGCATGTGGTCGCCACGGGCAGGTACGTTCCTCACAGCCGCCCTTTCTGGGGAAGTCTCACTCAGCTGACGGATCCGATTTCCTGTCTCTGCAGCTACGACGAGCACGTCCTGCTGTGGGACGGCAGGAACATGCGGCAACCCATCAGCGACACCCCCACGGGTGGGGGGGTGTGGAGGCTGAAATGGCATCCGACCCATCAGCACCTCCTGCTGGCAGCCTGCATGCACAACGACTTCCACATTCTGCACTGCAAGCAGGCCTTTGGTAGGTGTGGGCTGGAAGCAAATTCAAAAAGACCACATAGTACTGAGAGTAAATGAGCTCAATTGCACAATAATATCAGTTGTTTTGCTTCCAGAAAATAAATGGCTCTAAGAAAAGCTAGAATGCTGTTGTAAATAAGCAGAGTGGGGAGTGTAAAAGAAGTATCAGAACAAGAATGGTTATTCTGATAACTGGAATAACTGAGTAATAGTTGTCAATGTCTGAATTCCTTCACTACTCACTGTATAGAGCATTCACCATTTTGTGGTGCTCTCCAAATCTACAATTTTAAAATTGAGTTCACTAGACATTTCCCAAAAGTCCTTGCAGAAAAACAGCATGCATCGATTCTCAATACATTTATGAATATAGACCACAATTTTTAAATATTATTGCATGTACTTCCTGTTTGGAACACCAGTGGGGAGGGGTCAGTCAGTCCAGTTCTCTCATACAGTCAGTGATTGTTAGTTTACCAGCCCTTCACAACAAAATCCAGACTCGATAAGACTGTAAAGGACCAGGTTCTTAAACAATCTAAAGCAGAGGTGTCAAACTCAATCGGACAAGGGGACAAAATCTAAAACACACCTTAGGAACAGGATCTAAGACTGCATTTTTACACTTTAAAACTGTAACTTTTTGCATAATTATGAACTAGATATATTTCATAACCTGTGATAATGCTAGTGTGAATGCTGTAAGCTTAATTTAACCGCTCAAGATGCTAGTGCTGATAGCTGAAGATGCTGAAATTGAAAACGCTAAAGCTGATTGTTGAAAATACTGAGGTTAATGGCTGAAAATGCTGAAACTGATAGCCAGCTAAAATATTATTAACTAAATGATAATTAGCCTTAAACACTTAGGCAAGCTAAAACAGCTAGCATGAAGCTGAAATATTAGCTAAACTCCAAAATAACCTAAAAAATCTTAGTAAACGCCAAAAATAGTCCAAACATCTAGCAAACTGCCAATTTTTTAAACTTTACAACTGTAACTTTTTAACATAAATATGTATAATAAAAAGGCAGGAATATTATTCCAGAATAAGTCAAATTAAACCTTAAATAACTTTCAATATTTTACTCTCCATAAAATTATATTTTGTCAAAATTATACAAGTTAGAAATAAACACAAGATAACATCAGGACATTAATCACAATAAAATAAAATCATCTGGAGGGCCGGATATAAATACCTGGTGGGCCGGATCCGGCCCCCGGGCCTTGACTTTGACACATGACCTTGACAAGGTCCAAAAACAAATATTTTATGGTACCTCACCTTCATTTTTTCTTCTCACTTTACTTTTCTTTTATCAACTTGCATACATGTAAGAATCTTAATCTTTGAGAGGATTACACTTTATTTGTAACTTATTTCCATTTTAGTAAATTACAAAGATGAACATGGTGTTTGTTTGTAGGACTATAAAGGAGACTGAGGCAGAAACTTCATGTAATGGATTAACAGGAACGTGATAAAAGCAAAACCTGAAACGTGACTGGAGGATTCAGACGAGCAGATGGGCTGTTTCTGACCGAAATAAAAGTATGAAGTTAAACAAAATGAAGACTAATTGACTAAAACAGTAACAGATGTGGAGAATCAACAACTGGAAAGACAAAAAGTAACTGAATATGAGAAGACAACCTGGTAAAACTAGAAAAAACAAAAGGTTCAGATTTTGTATATTTGTCTCCAACACTTGTTTGTAGAAGTTGTGGCCTAAAATGAATGTTTCCTGTTTCAAAGGCAGACTTTAGCCCTGATGTTTGTGCTGCTTTTATCTCTGAATGATGCACTGAACCATCAGTAAACCAGGTGACCTTTTATTTAAAGGTATACTGGAGCAAAGGTCATCTTGGATGGCTGCAGATCTTTCAAATGTCTTAAAAGGTCATGCCTTTATAAAGCATGAAACTGTCAATTCTGGTGAATGGGTCTTGTTTTTTTGCGACTTCTTGTCACTAAAAAACATTCTCAGGTTATTTTGTCGTAAGGTTGTGAACTGGTGGTAAATTTGAAGTGTTCTTAAAAATCCTTAAATTGAACTTGTGTAAGTTGTTCGGCCTGAGAGTGAATCATCGCCGTACTTCTGTTTGTTGATCAGAGGGCAGTGAAGGGGCGTGTCCCGTCGTGGCCTCCTACATTCTCCACAACTCGTTGGCGTACGGAGCCGACTGGTCCAGGCTGTCCCCGGAAGGCCCTGCCTCCTGCTCCCCCCCTAGCACAGCCCCGGAGGAAAGCCCCGCAGAGGGAGGAGGGCATCTGAGGATTCAGTACGAGTCTCCCACCGCCAGCTTTGACACCTCCCTGGAGGACGATGCAGGACGATACATCCCAGAGGGCATTGCAGCACCTTCCATCACCCCGACTGCTAGCCCGGCGCTCAACACGGAGGACTACGCCGCCTCTGTGTCCTGCCTGCTGGCCAGCTGCTCCTTCTACGACCACATGCTTCATGTGTGGCGCTGGGACTGGACTCCAGAGGAGAGCAGGCAGGATCCAGACCCAGACTGACCCTCTATCAGTGTACTGAAGGAAAGCAGGTGCAGTGCAGGAAGATCTGTCTTCCTCTGAATGAAGACTCGTGTATTTCAAAAAGCCCTCAGTGAATGTTCGGGTTTGTTTATATTCCCTGATCTCCTCTGTTTTGTAGCACCAACACAAAACCACCAGCCTCACTTTTGTACAACCCAGTGTGTAGACCAGAGAAGTCCCTTTTCAAGTGACCCAGCCCAGAATGTGCAGACTGATGTCCTCACTGTGATGGTGACCCGTCCTCCACCAGAACCCTTCCACGAAGAAAGACAAATGCTGCAGAAGAAACTTAATCTGACTTTAGCATAAAAAGAGATAAATCAGTCTGACACATGCAGGTCAGAAAAGCCATCATGAGTGGAATCTAATTAAAAATCTACTTTTCTGAACAGAGTTCTGGACCTAAAGTTTCAAGTTAAACTTAAGTTGCTGCCTTGAGGCCAAAGCCGTTCCACTTCCTTAGATGGTTTAGCTTCAGCCATCTTGAAATATCAATTTAAAGTCACAACTATGGAATATAGAATGTGTCTTTGCTGAATCTGAAGACTTGATGCAGGTTTGTATCGATGTTTCTCACATGCAGGTAAACATTTATGTCTTTGGAGTCTGGACTGAAAAACAGATTTAGACACAAAGTACAGTCGGTCTCTTTATTCCAGTAAACAACTGTGGTTCTGTCAAATGTTCTGTATTAAATGGAAGTGAAAGCAGGAGGTCAGTTCCTTTCATTGACGTAAACAGCTCTCAGAACAGAGCCGGTTCTCTGCAGGAGCTGTGAAGCTGCTAGCGCACATAGTTCTTTGGATACAGCTTGAAGAGCTTCCCTTTCTGTGTGGGCTCAAAGCCATACTTCTGCAGCTGCTCTGGGTTGAAGGAGCCTTCTTCAAAGTCTTTCCTGATCTGAGGAGCGACGGCTTCATCAAATAAACTCTGTGCAGTGACCGGAGGCTCGATTCCCTCCGAGGAGCGGTACGACACGTACGGCCTGAGCTTGAAGCCTTCCAAACTGGGCACCACAAACTCTGGGATCATGGCCTGCACCGCCACAAACTTCCTGCTGGAGAGCCGCAGTCCTGCAGGCCGTGCGCCCCTCCCTTTGTTGTGGGTCCTGGATCCGCGCTTGCTAGTGAACTCCGACATCCTGTCCGCACCGCGAACCAGACCTCTGATGAGCGTGGATAACACCCCCATGAGGACAGCTGTTCTGCTGCTGGAAAAGAGAGATGAACAGGAGCTCTTTAGACATAGAACCACAGCATTATAAGTGAACCTATTCACATAGAATTCTGATATTTATGAAATCATAAAAAAATAGCTTTGAGAAGTTATCTTCAGAGTCACTGGTTTAGATGTGGACAAGAGGGATCTCCTGAAGTGACCAGTCTTACTATGGATCAGGAGAAGCTTTAGTGAATTCTTACAGTATAAAAAAACATGCTTAGAGACCTACTCCAAATAAAAATGGTATTTTGGGTGTTTTTAACATGTTCTTGTGGTATTTCTCTGATGGGGGACATATATAAAGAAAATTAAACTTAATATAGCAAAATCTGAGCATTTCTTTTCTCACAATGTAAATCCAGAGCAGTTGAACAAACTTATTTATGATGCAAGAATATGCTGCGAGTGCCACTCCATTCCAATACATCCACTTAAAGACATCTAACTTTTTGTTTTGCTTGCATTCAGTTGTTCAGCTCTCAAACAGAATCAATCAGTTCTCTGTACTAAAGCCTCTGATTTCATTTCTGATACAGTCAGCAACTGTAAAGTTATCTGCTGATTTATCAAATGGGGCAGGTGTGAATAATGTAGACATTTCTTTCTGGCTACAAACTTTTGATAACTTGTTTTTTTACACATCTCCACAAGTAAAAAAAAATGGAGGGGGGATAAGACCTAACAGAAACGGTGTGTAAAGTATAAATAAATATTTACAACGCACGAAGACAACTGATTCTGCGGGTGTTGCACGAGGACACCTCTGCCCTCCAGGTGTTCCTGTTTAATTATTATTAAGGTCAAGTGGATACGTTACTAATTATTATTAATATCACCCAAACAGCATAACTGCTAGCTTGCTAACTAGCCAAAAACAAACTACAGCTACTAGCTTACTCCTCATCTTCCGTCTCGTTAGTTACAGACAACCACAGTGCTCGACATGCTTCAAAATGTATGTTTCTAACTTGAAGCGAGACTTAAAGCGCCAACAATGTTCACGCAAAAACGTTAAAAGACATTTTCTCACCTTGAACACAGTTAGCTGCTTCCTCTGACCGCTCACCCAAGCGTGCCTCACTGTCCAAAGAAGACCTCTTTGATTGGCCGGATTTCTTTCCCAACGACCAATCAGAACACGGGATATTCTCTGACAGTGATTGGAGGAACAAAGAACACCACGTGACAGTTTTAAGGTGCGTTCACGGACTGAGTTCTCAAAACTAGAGAGCTGTTATTAACAAATATTAGAGTTTTTATGTTTCATTTAGAAAGTGCTAAACATTATGAACGGCAAAAAGTTTCATATTAATCTCCAATACAATCTAAGAACGTTGTTAAAAAATATAAGAACCAATCTTTAATAGAATCTCTAATATTTAATATCTAATATGTTTTCTTTACAACAAACTTAGATAATGTTGGGAATTATTATTAACCTATTTACAGTTTAAAATGTTTATTAATTACTAAATAAAAAATAAAAACTCTATTATTTGTTGTTTTATACATTTTAACTACAATTATTCAGATCATTCTGAGAGATAAATGGAAATATTTTTTTTCACATTGACCCCCAAAAATGCATCAAAAAGTAAACTAGTGGGTGAATAAGCGTCTTTTCCAGCAAGTATTCTTCGAATCATATCCTATTTTTCTGCATGTGTAAAAATATTGATAAAGCATTATGATTTTCCTTATAATTGTGGATCTTGAATCCCTATTTATTAAAACATTTCTTTTCGTTTGTTCTTCTTTGTCTTTCAGCTGCTCCCTTAAGGAATTGCCTCAGCAAAACATCCACCTTTTATCAGACAGTTTTTAGCGAATCCATACTTTGGACAGTAAAGCAGAATTCTGCCCCTTTTTTGGTTATATTGCATTTATGTTGTGTGAAGGAACTACTGTGCACACAAAATGATTTTTTGTTTTATAATTATAGTTAGTAAACAAATTTAAAGGATGTCATCCATACAAACCACAGGTCAATGCAGGACATCTGGGGCCTCCATCTCTTTTTGATTGTGTTCAGTGATTCCAAACAAAGTGAAATGTAGATGTTATAAAGGGGGTCTCTGGAATCTGCCCAGGTCCTCAAACTGGAACCAGATTGAACAGATTGTGGATCCATTCATATCTGATTTAAGTGAGCATCAAGCAGATGTGAAACCAAGCCGCAGATTTCAGATGATGAGACAGTTTATCATCACAAGACAATAGACAGTATTCTTTTACAGTGAATTTGGGCCTTTAGAATCGTTTCTCATATTTCAAAGGACCCAAAATCACTTTATAACCTTCATCATACCAATACTAAGGAAATCCAGGTACAAATAAATGTTTGAGTCAGATAAAGGGGAAAAACTTTGAGTGTGTTTTAGTATGTTTTAATAATCACAAATGTACGACTTAACTATCTGAAAATGACTATTTTTTTCATCATAATTGTATTAATTTGTTCGCATAAGTTTACTTTTTTCTGTCTAAATTTCCGAGCATGGGATGAAGAAAGTATTTCTATTCTATTCTGATGTAGTTGATGACAGATTTCTTCTGCGCCTGCGCACTGTGACAAGGAACTCCTTAGCTGCTCAGCAGCGCCCTCTGGCGCCACAGACTGAGTCCTGCAGCAGGACTGTTGGGCGGTTCGTGCACAAGAACTCACGCGGAAGCACGTTTAGAAACAAACACGACGTTACGCGCACGGGAACGTGACCGACCCCTCCTGTTGGTGTGAATGCGCACACCCGAGAGGAGAGTTTTCTGCTGGATCTTTGAAGCAGCTCCGTTATTTTAGTTTGAACCCCAGATCGATGGTTTGGACTCAACTTTGAGAAGAACTTTTCGCGCACGCGCACACTTTAAGGACAGCGGTAAGAGTGTGTTTGAGCATGCGCGGTCTCCTGTGAGCTGTCCGGTGAATGCGCTGTTCGTCTTGGTGGCTTTGTTGTTGTGGTTCTGGGGTGTTGTGACTTAGCAGTTGTGAGTTTGTAGTTGTGAGTTTGCCCGCGCGGCTGTTGCGGTTGTGGTGTCCTCACTAACTAAGCTCAGGCAAAGGGCAAAGTTTTGAATGAAGCTCTCAGATGAATAACGGGTCCTCCTCTACAGGACAGAGGGGTTCTGGTGGTGGAGGGGGGATCTTGTTTCAGGCGTTCTTGGATTGAACTTTGACCCAGATTTTTAAAGGCGCGAGACGCTAAACCGTGCGCGTGATTCATAAGCACCTTCACAAAATCTGATCAATCAGTGTTTCTTCAAGATCAATGGTGACTTTTCCAGATCTCTGTATACAGCCTCCGGAACCACGCATGCGCCAAAACAATGACATATTAATCTGATTGTTACAGTTTTTTTCAGCCTTTTTGGTGCATTTTTCACAACAGAATCAAATTTCTCCCAACTGTTAGTGCAACATTTAGTCATTCTTATTGATTAAGTACAAATCTCTACAAAATGATCACTTTTGGCTTTTAATCATTCATAATTTGCTTTAATCATGTCTGCCAAAATGATCTAAACTTGTCCAGGCTAATTAGTCATTATAATGCAAGTAAAAATCTTAATTTCTTGTATTTTGTACATACATTTTACATATAATTGTAAATAATAACCTCATAAAATACTTTTTGGTTGCCCTAATACTCTGTTGTAGTAATTTGATTATTTGAGTGAAATTTAAAAAATAATGAGCACAATACACTAATTTGTGCCTACAAAATAATAATTTAAAGAATATAAAAAAATGTGCCCACAAAAAGTAATTTGAGGAATAGAATTTTTAAAAAGTTCCCCACAGAATAGTCATTTGTGTCCAAACAATACTAATTTGTGCTCATAAAATAGTAATTTGATGAATAAAAGTTTTATGTATTTTAAATTGTACGCACAATGTTCCAATTTGTGGCCACAAATGATTAATTCCTGGGAGCGATTCATGTTTTTTAAACAGAGTGCATAGCTCCGTATAGATCTGACTGTCTGCAGTTGTTGTGACATCACACTCAGATGGACTGGAGCAGAAACCATAAGTGATGCTGTAGGAACCCTCAGCCACTGATGGAGCTGGTAACATGTGTAACATCATTACCACTTAAACTGAAAATGGTGCTGCGGGACAGTTCTGGTGGTGGTTTGATCATGAAAACAAACACGGTTCTCCTCCTGTGAGAGCAGAGCTCTTGTTTTTCAGTGTCAGAAGAGCTTCTAGAGTTTGTGGTTGGGGGGGAGATCAGGAGGTGGTTGCTTCAAAGTCCAAAGATCTCAGAGCTGAGGCCCCACAGCTTTGGATCAATCACAAAAATAAATCCCAGAGGACGCCGGTCTTCATCCACAGAGTATCAATCACAGCACACGGCAGTCATGTGTGTTTGCTCAGCATACAGAGCTTCACTCCGTCATGAAATAATCCAGTTATAAGTCAGTTATTTCCAGATTGTAATGAATTACAGATAACATGTTTAGTCACTTTTTTCTATAAACGATTTACTTAAAAAAAAAAAAAAAAACTAGTTAGGTTGTTGAAAAAAACAACTTACTGAACATGTAATAAGTAAAAACCTCTGAGAATCATTAATAATGTCTTATACTGCTTTATTACAGTGAAATATAATGTTTTATTGTAATAAATTGCTCTGGTAATGAGTTACTCCCAGCACTGGAAATAAGGCAACTGTGTGATTCCTGACTCATCACTCAGAAACATACTTTGGTTGTTATTACCCAGGAGTTTGTAAGTTTTTTTTTTATTAATTCATATTCTTTTTAATTTTTCCATTCAGAATAATGTCATTCTTTGACTTTTCTTCATCCGCTTTAGAGATGATTGTGTTTGAATTTAAAGACTGATGAAAATTGTGTTTTTAACATGTTCTGGTGGCATTTTTCTGACGATGGAGGACATATATAGAGAAAATTATTCAATTGTTGTGTATCAGATGAAAAATATCTGTTTGAAAAAGTTCATGTTTGTGATGGAGAATATATGCTGGGTGGGCCACAAGCTCCCTGCTCCACTCCATTCTGATGCATCCATTTACAGACTAATAGATCCATGAACATCTCTGTTTTCCTCGTCTGAGCTGATCTGGATCAAACTGCATCGCTACGATATTGCTCATCATTTTTGTTACACCGGTAAAAACAGCTTAAGGGTTATGAGGGGCTGTAAGCTAGTGGGAGAGTGTAAACAGATGGATGTCGGGAAGTAGGGGTGGGTTTACTCTACGCCAAAGGATCCACCCACAACTCAGAGGTGAATTTCTAATGAACTCCTTCCGCCCTGCAGAAGCTATGTCCTAGAAATCAACACAGATTGTTTGATTTTGGTTAAAAACCGAAGAATTATAATAATAAAAAACCACTCAGAATGCTTTGAAAATAATCAAAAGATGATCAGAGTGAGACTTTAAGTCTTTGAGGCATTTTGGGACAGGAATTTGGGTTGTGAAAGTCTATTGATATGAGCTTCAAAGGGTTGAGTTTTCATCTGCTGGGGCTCTAACAGCGCCTCCTGTTGGCCTTTTCTCATCAGGCAGTCATGGAGGAGAGCAGTGAGGAGGAGACCTGCAGCATGCTGCCCGTATGTCAACCTCCATCTGTGAAATGTTCACACTTCAGACAGCAAAGATGTGAATATACAGTGGTGGTTTTGTTCTGGAACTGGAACCTCTTGTCTTTCAGAACCTTCTCCCTCTCAGCAGCGACATTCGAACTCGCATGGAGCAGTTTGTGCAGGATCGCTTGGAGGCCAACATGGTGAGCTTCTGACGATGGTTTCCAAACGTGTTTGGAGCCAGCTGCCACACACTTTTGTGTACTTGTGTTTCAGTGGGTGTCCGTGCTGCTGGGCGCCGTGGCAACCGTCTCTGTCGTTGGACTGGTCGTGCTTCTCCTCTACAGAAGATACAAGCTGTCAAGTCAGTCTGAACACAGCGGAGCTTAACCACTGTAAAGCATCATGGGGCATTATTTAAAGTCAAGGCCTGGGGGCCGGATCCGGCCCTCCGGCTTATTATATCCGGCCCTCCAGATCATTTTATTTTATTGCAGTTAATGGTCCAATGGTATCTTTTGCTCATTTCTAACATGTACAATTTTGACAAAATATATTTTTATGGAGAGTAAAATATTAAATGTTAAATAAGGTTTAAGTTGCTTTATTTTGGAATAATATTCCTGCCTTTTTAATATTCATAATTATGTTAAGAAGTTATGGTTTTAAAGTTTTAAAAAATGGCCATCTGCTTGCTTTTTGGACTATTTTGTCAGTTTAGACCATTTTGGAGTATAGCTAATATTTCAGGTACATACTAGCTGTTTTGGCTAATTCAGGCTTTTTCATTTTTTTTCTGATATTTTAAGTTTGACTATTTTTTCAGATACATGCTCATTGTTTTCACAAATCTTTTTTTTTGTTTTTTAGAGTAATTTGGCATTTGGCTAATATTTTAGCTGGCTATCAGCTTCAGCATTTTTGGCTATTGGCTTCAGTGTTTTCAACTATTAACTTCAGCGTTTTCAGCTATTAACTTCAGCTTTTTCAGCTATTTACTTCAGCGTTTTCAGCTTTAAATTTCAGCGTTTTCAGCTATTAACTTCAGCGTTTTCAGCTATTAACTTCAGCATTTTCAACTATAAACATCAGCGTTCTCAGCTTTAAATTTCAGTGTTGTCAGCTATTAACTTCAGTGTTTTCAGCTATTAACTTCAGTGTTTTCAGCTATAAACTTCAGTGTTTTCAGCTATAAACTTCAGCGTTTTCAGCTTTAAACTTCAGTGTTTTCAGCTATTAAGTTCAGCGTTTTCAGCTATTAACTTCAGTGTTTTCAGCTTTAAACTTCAGTGTTGTCAACTATTAACTTCAGCGTTTTCAGCTATTAACTTCAGTGTTTTCAGCTTTAAACTTCAGTGTTGTCAACTATTAACTTCAGCGTTTTCAGCTATAAACTTCGGTGTTTTCAGCTATTAACTTCAGCGTTTTCAGCTTTAAACTTCCGTGTTTTCAGCTATTAACTTCAGCGTTTTCTGCTATAAACATCAGCGTTTTCAGCTTTAAACTTCAGTGTTTTCAGCTTTAAACTGCAGCGTTTTCAGCTATAAACATCAGCGTTTTCAGCTTTTAACTTCAGTGTTGTCAGCTATTAACTTCAGTGTTTTCAGCTATAAACTTCAGCGTTTTCAGCTATAAACTTCAATGTTTTCAGCTATAAACTTCAGTGTTTTCAGCTATAAACTTCAGTGTTTTTAGCTATTAACTTTAGCATTTTCAGCTAATAACTTCAGTGTTTTTCAGCTATAAACTTCAGTGTTTTCAGCTATAAACTTCACCTTTTTCAGCTATCACTTTCAACATCTTCCGCTATTAGCACTAGCTTCTCCAGCAGCCATATTCAGCTTACATTATTCATACTACCATTATCCCAGGTAATGCTATATATATAGTTCATAATTATGTTAAAAAGTTCTGGTTTTAAAGTTTTAAAATTTAGTTTTAGTGTGTTCAATAAATGTTCATGCAGTTCGGCCTGCGACCTAAGGTGTGTTTTGGATTTTGGCCCCTTTGTGTGATTGAGTTTGACACCCCTGATTTACATGATCAGGCTGAATTCTCTAAATTAAAGAAGCTGAACTGCATCCTCTTCTTCAGGAAGCAGCTCAGTCTTCATCATCTGTGACAGTTCTGATGGTTTTAAAGCAGCAAACTTTCTAAAGTCTCACAGAGATCATGTGGTCTTTCAGAGGAGGAGGCCGGCGCCCCACACTATCGCTTCAGGAAGAGAGACAAGGTGATGTTCTACGGTCGAAAGATCATGAGGAAGGTCAGTACCACATCTCCATTCACACTCAGATAGAAATCACTCTCAATCCTCTTCCATCATCTTCTCTCCAGTTTTCTGTGGTTTTCACATTAGTTGGTCACTAGTTAGTTTTGTTTTTATGGATATGAGGGAATCTCAGTCTGAGAGAGCTTTAAATACCTAAAATCTGGAAGAACCAGTTGATGAAAATGTTTACAGTAAAGAGACAGATGCTTGACATCATCTCCATAGACTTAGTTGTGAAAAACTGAACACAGAAAACCTGATTTATTCACAACCTCCAGAAGTTTCCTCAGCTCCTGGAGGGAGTTGTAGTTCCTGGCCTTCTTCCTTCACTCTGCCACATCCTGCAGCATAAAACGGTTCTCTGTTGAGGTGAACAAAGAGGCGGGGCTTACATAAAGGTCAGGAGAGGAGCAGTGCAGCATCTGTAGTCAGATGTTTCCTCCAGAACCAGCTGTGTCTTCAGTCTGAATGCTTCCCTGAGCTCCTCCTCATTTGCTGCATCACTCACCTTCATCATTTGGGTTTATTTCCTTCATCTTTAGTGGCACTTTCCTCCTCATCCTCACCTTGTTCTTACTGTTTATCTTCTTCTTTACTTTATTTCTTGTCTTTTCTCTTTCTCTTACCTTAGTTAGAACAGTTGCAGCTTCTTTTTTTGGTTGAGCAGAGGTCTCACGAGCCTCAGTTTTATCAGATTTGCTGGTGGGGAGTTTGACCCTTGACCCCAGGTCAGCTGTTTGCTTTAAATCAGAATCATCAGCAGAGACAAAAACGACAATTTTGTTAAACTTGAGTGTATGGTTTCCATCTTTACAAATGCTGCCATTTTGGATTTTTCTTGTGCTATTCTAAAAAAGGGGATCCTTTGGTGTTTATGCTACAAAATGCACGATTATTCTGAAATATCAACCTAACTGGCTAAACCATCCTTCACTGAAACCTTTGGTGTCTAAATCAACTTTATCCTTTCCTCCACCTGCAGGTTCAGACGTTGTCCACAACTCCAGCTTCCAGAACCAGGAAGAGAACCAAAGTTCTGTCCATCGCTCGCAAGTGAGACCTTCAAACTCTCCTCTCCTGAACGACTGTTTTCATGTTTCCGTTTCAAACCATTCTCTTAAGGATTATTGCAGATTTATGTGGGAACAAGCAAGTCTCCAAACATTCTACTAATCTTCTTAGTTTCATAGTGTGCTAAGATTAAAAAAAGAAAGAAAAAAAGTCATAAAAATACATCCTAATCCCACGAATACATGCGATGTCCACCAGATGGGGCCATTTTAGCTTCCAAGCAAAACATTTATTTCAGTTTTTTAGTTTTTCTGTTTCATTAATCAACTGATTGAGTTTTTTATAAGGGTTAAGGATTCAGAAAGGTTTACCAAACATGTTTAAGATGTAAAAATAAAATAAAATCTCATACTTCGACTACAGTTTTGGCTGTATGACAGGTGGAGGAGCTGCTCAGGGTTAGCCAGAACCGAGAGTGTGATGGTTGAGGGTTCACGTCTGAATAGCTGGTGGACTTCACCCCGTCTGTGTCCTGCTTCCATCCTGTGCCGTTCTTCAGGATCATGAGAATCAGGAAGGAGCCCCCCACCCTGCAGCCCAAAGAGCCTCCCCCCAGCCTGCTGGAAGCCGACCTGACTGAGTTTGATGTGCAGAACTCCCATCTCCCCTCTGAGGTGTTGTACATGCTGAAGAACGTCAGGTGGGTTGGAGGAGAGTTTCTGGGCGAACTTCTGTAGGACAGATGACATCCATGTGCGAGTAAGAGGGGAAACACCTTTCTGAAAGTTCATTCTTAACTAGATGGATTTGACACAAACACAAACCTCTAACTTTCCACAGATGAGACCGTGGATCCTTCAGATGCTTCTCCTTTCACTCTCAAACATACAGTTCAAATTGTTTCCCTTTAATATTAATGTCAAGACCTTTACTTAGGACATGACCAAAAAAAGGTTTGGGAAGTGCAAATAAATCTGCTTACCTGATGTGAATCCGTACTCTGGTCACTCCATGGAAAAGATGCTGACACCCACCTATAGATGACTTCCTGATCCCGGACAAGCCCCCAAATTGTTGAGGAATGTTTTTTTTAAGGTTCCAGGTGAACCTTTACTGGCCCTGAACTTCCCAAACAAAGAAACCTTTTATTTCAAGGCTTAAAGCAGATTTTTTTCCCAAAAACATTTACTGAAAGCGTTATTGTTTTTTTGAGCCCCTAACAAAAACTGGCTGAACTCTTTCTGGCCCTGTTTTTTTGGGAGTTTGAAATAATTTTGCCAATAATCATCTTAGAGCTGCTGGTGGCTTTAGCTAACTCCAACTGAGATGTGCTGAAGTGGAACAGAAAAGGGTTTCGGGAAAAGGTCAAAGATGCTTTTTCTTGAAGAGTTATAGATTCTGCACACAGATATGTCGCCCTCTAGTGGTGAACTCGAGATTACAGCAGGGTTTCTGTGAAGCCTGTGGTGTCTGCTCTGCTGTGAATGCTGCTTTACGTGTGCACACAGGGTGTTAGGACACTTTGAAAAGCCGCTCTTTCTGGAGCTGTGCCGCCACATGGTGCTGATGCAGCTGCACCAGGGACAGGGACTCTTTCAACCCGGTGACACCGACGACAGCATCTACGTGGTCCAAGACGGGCGCCTGGAGCTGTGCATCCACGAGAGTGTGAGTCTGAGGTCCACATCTTTACATCCTCCCTGAGGAGGACTGAGAATGCAGAAAAAGGAAAAAAAACAAGTGAAGAGTTGTCCCTCGAGTTTTAGAGGCACTCAGGGGTTCACACCAACATGTCACGCTAAACTTGGAGAGAATCTTGAATAGATGGTGGAACATCAGTGGCTTAGAAACTGCTCTGAAGGCAGAAATGTTCACGGGTCTCCTTTTGTACAGTCAAATCTAAAAATTAAAACAAACCTGTGGAGACAACCGCAGGAGCTCAATGTGTCCACAGTAACACAAAACTAACACAACAAGAAAAGGACTGAGATTAGGATGGTTCAAACTGATTTTCAGTTCAGATATTTATTATTTTTCCATATCTCAGCATGTATTGAACTAGTTATTTTGTCTCAGCGCCTCTTTGTCTCCAGCATTGTAAAGCCGCCATCTTATTGTTTATTCCAAACCATGCACTCAGCCCTCCACACATCACTCCCAACCAGGGTTGTTCCTTTTAACACGTTAATAACACGCTAAAGTCTTTTATCATCTCGCGTTAAGCGACTTGCAAAACATGCAAGAAAGTTTTCTTTGTGCACCATCTGCAATTTAACAGCCTGAGAGAGGCTGTTTGGCTGGAAAACACGCAGAACAACTTTTCTTTGTGCACCTCAATCTGGTAACCGACACTTTAAGTCACGTTTTTCTGAAATGTAATTTTGTTTCATTTACTTATTAAACTTCAAGGGGCTATTTATTTATTTATTTTTGACTTCACAAGATATGCTACTGTGTACTTTTTGTTTGAACTTTTCACAAAGATGAGTAATTTAATTTATGTCGTTATTTTATTTACTTTGAAACATTTTTGAGAACTCTTTATGTAACTTAAAACCAAATAAAAGATGCAGCTGAGCCTGTTATGCACTTCGAGAAGCTATTTATTTGCTGTTTTATTTATTTTTTATATGAATAATTATTGTTTGATTATTCTAAATTTTGATGCCAATATTTTCACTTCTACTACAAATGAAAATTGCTTCTTAATAATCAGAAAAAACATATTGGTCAGTCTGTAGTCCAATCTGGCGTTGAGGAAACATTAATGCATAGAAACAACTGGACTCTGACATCATGTCTTCAGTGCATGCCCCCCCCCTCCCCCCACATGAAAGTATATGTTGTTGCAGGATGGGACGGAGGCCGTGGTGAAGGAGGTGTTACCGGGTGACAGCGTGCACAGTCTGCTCAGCATCCTTGACATCATCACTGTGCGTATGCAGCCTCAGCAGACACCTCTCATTTTAGAAAATGGTTCATTCCGTGTCCCCCCCCCCCC
>NC_050520.1:32107256-32110370 GCF_002922805.2 Oryzias melastigma | reverse complement strand
GGCGTTGAGGAAACATTAATGCATAGAAACAACTGGACTCTGACATCATGTCTTCAGTGCATGCCCCCCCCCTCCCCCCACATGAAAGCATATGTTGTTCCAGGATGGGACGGAAGCCGTGGTGAAGGAGGTGTTACCGGGCGACAGCGTGCACAGTCTGCTCAGCATCCTTGACATCATCACTGTGCGTATGCAGCCTCAGCAGACACCTCTCATTTAGAAAATGGTTCATTCCATGTCCCCCCCCCTCCGTCTTTATACCAGGGCCACCCGGCGCCGTACAAAACAGTGTCTGCCAAGGCGGCGGTCCACTCCACAGTGCTGCGCCTTCCCGCCATGGCGTTCCAGGCCGTCTTTGAGAAGTACCCAGAGACTCTCGTTCGGGTCATCCAGGTGAGTCCCTCTGCACAGGTGGGGGTGAAGAGGTCGACGTAGTCGTTTTATCCTCCTGTTTTTGACCCCGTCTAGATAATAATGGTGCGTCTGCAGAGAGTGACCTTCCTGGCCTTACACAACTACCTGGGCCTGACCACGGAGCTCTTTAACCCGGTACTCCCCCAGAAACCTTTGATTCTGTGAGGATGTGATGTCAGCACCGTCCTTTATGTTGAACAACCTTCGTTTTTGTCAGAGAAATCAGGGCAGGAGGTGGTCGCTCTTCAACAAGGTTGGATTGACTCCTGCAGTCAAAAGGCTCACAAACTCACTGTTTTGCATCACAACCATTTATTTGCCACACTTTACAAATTTGATTGACTCGACCTTTATTTAGAGTGCTTCTTTCAAAAGCTTCACGACCTTTACCACTCTGCCATCTGATTAGAAACAGACGTTCCCTTTCACCGCTGCACTCCTCACTGAACTCACCTGCAGAAAACTGGACTAGTTTAGGCTGATTCACAAACTCTCCTCGGTGTTTCCCCTCACTATCTCAGCCAGCTCACCACATCACAGCAGAGGCTCTGGTTCAAATCCCAGCTGGGTCCTTTCTTTGCCATGTTTTCTTGAAGCACTCGTGGGTTCTGTCTGGGCACTCTCCCTTCTTCCCACAGTCTAAAAACATGCAACATAAGTCAATTATTGTAAATGTGAGAGTGTGTGTGACCCTGTGATGAGCTGGTGAACTGTCCCGGGTGTAAGGGGTAAGTACCCAACAGTAGCTGGGATAGGCTCCGGTAACCCAATGGCCCCTAAAGGGATTCAGTGGGTTTAGAAAGTTGATGGATGGATGAACATTTAGTCCTGAAAGTTTTAGATAGACCATTTGAATTGCTGCCTAGTGTAGCATAGAACCCACACCAGAAGCAACGCTAGCTATGAACTTAAAGACCCATTCCAATGAAAATGGTGTTTTTGGTGTTTTAACGTGTTCTTGTGGCATTTTTATGAAGATGGAGGACAATGTATAAAAAAAATCATCTTAAAATTGCCTTTCTGACGCTGTATGGGAGGGGCTTATGTCATTTTTAGCCAGAATAAGAAAAAAAATTGTTTGACTCGTTTTCTAGAACTTAGTTTCTGCAGAGCAGAGTAAGCCTGCACTCATTTCCCACCATGCCTTTGTTTGTATTCTCTCCCGCTAGTTTACAGTCCCTCACACCTCAACCTAACATTACCACTGAGACAAAAATGGTGAGCAATATTGGAGTTATCCAGCTGTACAGTTTGTATCCAGTTTCCAGCTCAGACGAGGAAAACAAAGACGTTCATGGATCTATTTGTCTGCAAGTGGATGCATAAGAACAGAGCGGAACAGGGAGCTTGAGGCCCACTGATTGGAGTTTCTAAGTAACATCTACAAGCTTTTTCCAAATGTGTGTGTTTCATCTGCTCCTGATTCACAATGATTTAGATAAAGAAATGCAAATTTTCTTTATATATGTACTCGATCATTAGAAAAATGCTACAAGAACACAATTTTCTTTTGAGTGGGTCATTAACAGGATGGATGACTTTACAAGCCTTTTCTCCTCATGGATTTTTTTTCTTTTTTCTCCCCTAAACCACAATTCACAGAATAATTTTAATGTTTTATCTCTTAATTCATTCACTGTGATAGTATAATCCTCCACTCTGCATAATCTCCATCCTTGTCACAAATATAATATAATGTTACCTCTGATTAGGTGTTATCAGTGTTACTGTAGTTCATGAACTGTTGTGTGTATCAGAATTAAACCATTGTTTTTTCTGTGTTTGTGGTGTGATCGGGGCGTTGTGTGTCTGACAGGAAAGTTTAGCCATCTCTTTGGCAAATGTGGCAAACGTCGTGGGAGAAGGCCATCCACACCCGCTCAAAGCTGTCCGTCGGCAGCACTCTCATTCTGACGACGCCGGCTCTGAGAAGTCTGACACAGGTCTGGAACCCTCTGAACCTCTTGTTCAGACGGCAGTGAGATGAGTTCAGTTTGTTTGATGATTTCTTGTTCAACATTACAGAGAAGTCCAGCCAGTCAGACTCTTCTGTGTCAAAGTACAGGAAATCCCGCTCCCTCTCCAACCCAACTGTTTTAGCAAGTACGTCCCCACGCAGACGTCCATTCATCCAGAAACCAGCTTCACATCACACATGTCAGCAGGGATCATGTGATTACAGGGATCATGTGATTTCAGAGATCATGTGATTACAGGGATCATGTGATTACAGGGATCATGTGATTACATGGATCGTGTGATTACAGGGATCATGTGATTACAGGGATCATGTGATTTCAGAGATCATGTGATTACAGGGATCATGTGATTACATGGATCATGCGATTACAGGGATCATGTGATTACAGGGATCATGTGTTTGCAAGGATCAAATATCTGCAGACTCCTGGGTCCACATGTCTATATGTATTGCATGTTTCAGGGATCATGTGTAAAGCAGAGTTTATGGGTTAACAGGGATCATACATTTGGAGACATCACATGAATATAGTCCTCATGTGTTTTCATGGATTACTGGCTTACAGGGATTACATGTTTGCAACATCACATGACTGCAGGGATCAGGTAAAGGCAAGGATTATATGATAGCAGAAATCGTGTGACTGCAGGGATCCCAGAACTGCAGAAATCTGCTTAAGTCACATTATATGAGAGCCGGAATCACGTAAAGTCATGAAC
>NC_050520.1:32098588-32106109 GCF_002922805.2 Oryzias melastigma | reverse complement strand
ACAGGAAAGTTTAGCTATCTCTTTGGCAAACGTGGCAAACGTCGTGGGAGAAGGCCATCCACACCCACTCAAAGCTGTCCGTCGGCAGCACTCTCATTCTGACGACGCCGGCTCTGAGAAGTCTGACACAGGTCTGGAACCCTCTGAGCCTCTTGTTCAGACGGCAGTGAGATGAGTTCAGTTTGTTTGATGATTTCTTGTTCAACATTACAGAGAAGTCCAGCCAGTCAGACTCTTCTGTGTCAAAGTACAGGAAATCCCGCTCCCTCTCCAACCCAACTGTTTTAGCAAGTACGTCCCCACGCAGACGTCCATTCATCCAGAAACCAGCTTCACGTCACACATGTCAGCAGGGATCATGTGATTACAGGGATCATGTGATAACAGGGATCATGTGATTACAGGGATCATGTGATAACAGGGATCATGTGATTACAGGGATCATGCGATCACAGGGATCATGTTATTACAGGGATCATGCGATCACAGGGATCATGTGATTACAGGGATCATGTGATTACAGGGATCATGTGTTTGCAAGGATCAAATATCTGCAGACTCCTGGGTCCACATGTCTATATGTATTGCATGTTTCAGGGACCATGTGTAAAGCAGAGTTTATGGGTTAACAGGGATCATACATTTGGAGACATCACATGAATATAGTCCTCATGTGTTTTCATGGATTACTGGTTTACAGGGGTTACATGTTTGCAAAGATCACATGACTGCAGGGATCAGGTAAAGGCAAGGATTATATGACAGCAGAAATTGTGTGACTGCAGGGATCCTAGAACTGCAGAAATCACTTGACTGCATAAGTCACATTATATGAGTGCCGGGATCAAGTCATGAACAGATGTTTGCAGGGATCATGCAACTAAGTGATCACAAGAAAACAGGGATTATGTGATGGCAGGAATCAAAGGACTGCAATCATGTAATCCCCTAGGGATTACATGATTGCAGAGATCCAGTGACTCCACTGATTGTATTATTTGTGGATCATATCATACAACAGTAGAAATGTTGTGACAACAAAGATACTGCGACAGCAAGGGCGCATATTTGTAGGGATCCAATGACTGCATGAATCTTGTAACTGCATGGATCTTGTAAAAAAAAGGAGTTACTTAAAAGCAGGGATCAAGTGACTAATTACATAATCAGTGGATACATGATTGTACTTAAACCCTTCCTGTTCTGATCTCCTTCCTCTTTTATTTGTTTCAGGTGAAGCGTCGATCAACACTAACAGAGAACATTTCCAGACTAATTTTAGAGACGAGGGTCTCTCTCAAAGTCCTGTGAAGGTCTCTGCGGGACAGTTTTCTTTCTACCCTTTTGTTATTAGAGTCTGTTGAGTCTATAGACTGTAAACCAGGGGCTGACTGTGCTTCTTGTTCTTCTCCTCAGTCTATTCTGAAGAAGAGCGTGACAATGCAGCCTGCCCCGTCTGCAGTTTACCATTACAGTGACACCATCGCAGAAATCCCGCCCCACAATAAAGTTAACGCCATTTTTCAAGCTGCCAAAAAGGACCTGCTGCAGGTCATCCAACTGCAGGTACCTCAGAGAACCAAGCGTTTCAGGAAAATCTCCTTCACGTTAACGACTTCCTGTCATTGTTTGTGCTTTACTATAACGCCCAAAAAGGGGACCTTAAAAGTATTTAAGAGAGATAACCCCCCTCCATCCATTTATCATGTGTACATCCTTTCTCAGAATAAAAAAATCAGCACCGACTCACTTTCTGCCATCCTGTCCTAACAGCATTTGGCCCTGAAAGCACAATATCTGAAATTCATGTTTATAATGTGCTAACGTCGTCGACAGTCAAGAGAAAATAGGACTTCCAAAGGGTTTTGGAATAAAATGGATGTAATTCAATAACAAACTGCAATATTTGTAGGGAGATTGTTATAAATAGGGGTTTGGAAAGGTTACTTCAGGTCATGTGCCCCCTCACAGGACCCCAGCCTGCTGGAAGGAAGAGTGACTCTGCGACAGGTCAAAGCAGGAACTGTGGTGGCTCAACAAGGAGACCAGGTGAGACACTCCATCCTCCTTTTTCTCTTCTTTTTTTTTTTCAAATGATACTGACCTTTTGCCATGAAGTGGCCTTCAGGGGGCACACAGACCCTTGAAAAGGTGGAAACCAGCTTCTTCTTCTGACTGACAAGAACATAAGAACACACCAAACTTGTAGAACTAAATTTAAAATGTGTCTTTGTTTTCCGTGTTTGAATTGGAATCCGACTCAGAACTGTAAGTCTAGATAGCTCTGATATTTCTCGCCATTTTTGTTGCACCGCTAATGTCAGGTTGGGGTTGTGAGGGGCTGTAAGCTAGATGGAAAGAGTGTAAACATATGGGTAATGGGAAGGGGGGTGGGGTTGCTCCTTGCCAGCAATCCCACCCACAACTCAGAGGCAAATTTCTAATGAACTCCTGCTGCTATGCAGAAACTATGTCCTTGAAAATGCTTCGGGTGTTTTGATTTTGTCTGAAAACGTCATAATAATAATTAAAAGACCAGTGGGAACAGTTTGAAAAAATAATATGGTCCTTGCCATCAGTACCTGATGCTGTGGGCCATAATTATTGATTTAGGGCTTAAAAGCATCATGCTATCTAGGACTAAGTTGACCTAAAACTCAAAAAATATAAGAAATATTGTGAAGAAGAAGGTTAAAACATCAGAACAAGGACACAGAAGAGCTAAAGAATCTGGATAACACCTCAGCAGAGCCACATACGGATCGCCTTCATTCCACACTGCAATGATACAGGGTGTGATTCAGAGGGAGCCCCAGCCACATATGGAGTGGCCCATAAGGTTATATTTTGATCATTATGAAGTTGGAGGTTTAGTTGTACTGAACAGAAGCTTACATATTCATGGACATTCCCACATGCTTATCCAAAGCTGTTTTCGGTCTTGCAGGACGTGAGCGTGGAGTTTGTCATCTCGGGCGTCCTGCACGTCTATCAACGCAAGATCGACCGGGAGGACGAGTGCCTGCTGTTTGTCACCCACCCCGGAGAGATGGTGGGTCACCTGGCAGTTCTGACAGGCGAGCCGCTCATCTTTTCGGTGCGAGCGCAGAGAGATTGCACCTTCCTGTCCATATCCAAGGCCCACTTTTACGAGTAGGGCCAAGATCACACTCCAATCCAGGATTGTTCCTCTGGGCTGCCGGCAGCAGCTGACAGCGTCTGCCGTCTCCACTGCAGGATCATGCGGGAGGAGCCGAGGATGGTGCTGAACGTGGCTCACACGGTGGTGAGGAGGATGTCCCCGTTCGTCCGGCAGACGGACTTCGCTCTGGACTGGATGGCTGTGGAGGCGGGCCGGGCTGTCTACAGGTAACCACAGCTGTCAATCGGAGCTATCAAGACCTCCTGGAACTTGCTTAGTTCCCGTTTAAATCATCTTTTGTCAAAATTTAGGTGCAAATTCACTGACGTTTGCAGAGATGGAGTTGGGAGGAACCAAACAAGTTACAATTACATTATTTTCTTTGTTAACTTTCTTCCAGACAAGGAGACAAGTCAGACAGCACCTTTATCGTGCTCAGTGGTCGGCTGCGCTCTGTCATCACAAAGAATGATGGGAAAAAGGAGCTGGCCGGGGAGTATGGGCGCGGGGATCTGATTGGCGTGGTGAGTTGTCAGACATGTCAGACACCTTCTCCTGAAAGCAGATGAACTGACTGACTCCGTTTGGGCGGGTCGGGCAGGTTGAGGCGCTGACACACCTGAACCGAGCCACAACCGTCCACGCCGTCAGGGACTCGGAGCTTGCCAAGCTGCCCGAGGGAACCCTGAACTGCATCAAGAGGAGGTTCCCCCAGGTGGTCACCAGGCTGATCCACGTGCTGGGGGAGAAGATCCTGGGTAACATGCAGCAGGTCAACGGACCGCTGACAGGTGACCAGAATCGACTTCCACCAGCAGCCCAAACAAGCTGCAGATAGACACACAATGAGTGGTCACATCAGTAATAGCACCAACCTGTTGTTACGGGGGGGTTGGCATGAGTGCTGGGGGGTTTTGGGTCAGCCTGTAGAGGGTCATAGAAAGGAGAGGCTGCATCTTTAGGGGAGTGCAGGTGTGTCTTTTGAGGGTCACGCGTCCATGAGAATAGAGGACCATTATTGTGGTTGTGGTAAGTGTATTGTGAAGTATTTGAAAGGATAATGGAAGTTACACACACTTATGACATACAGGTGATGCTAACGCTAACAATGTAGAAGTATGTCGACAAAACAGCATCGTTTTTTTATATCTGTTGATGAAACTAGTGAAATATTAATGCAAGTTTTTGCTAAAATCTATTTTATACTGATATTATTAATCCTTAACTTGCATACTTTGAGGTTTGACTGAACAGAGCTACAGCATGAGAACAGAGAGTGTTACACAGTTGTGGGTTAGAAGTTTCCCTCCAGTCTGCAGCATATAATGTGATGCTGTCAGACGGAGGTCTCACCCTGAAGGTCTCTGCTGCAGGTCGTAGTCTGGCCCTGCACACCCCCAGCACCAAGTGGGACAGTGGGAACCCAGACTCCAACCTGTGCACCGTTGCCATCCTGCCCGTGTCTGACGAGGTCCCCCTCACTGCCTTTACTCTGGAGCTGCAGCACGCTCTCAGCGGCATCGGTACGTGCACGCCTCACGTACACACTCCGAGCTGTGCATTTTTGACTTTCTGTCTCAGTGTGCATTCTGATTTCTGTAACTCTTTTTTTTTTTTAAGGCCCCACTTTACTGCTGACCAGTGACATCATCAAACAGAGACTGGGCTCGGCGGCGCTGGACAGGTGGGTCTGCAATGAGAGGATGGAGAAGAAACTTGTCATGTTTAATAGACCAGCCATCATTTTATAGTTAAGGGTTTTGAAGGGGTCATACCATGAAAAAGCAACTTAAGGAGCTCTTGAGTGTATTATACTGTTCATTCCTCACTATAAAGAACCCCAGAGTGGTATTTTGATTGATTCATGCATTTCTGAGTATTCCTCTATAAACCTGTGCTCTCAACAGCAGCCCCTCCCATACCCACAAAAACAAGCGGGTCCTCACCATCTGATGTCACAACGTGAGACAGTCGAAAACTTTATTGATCCCACAAAGAGGAAATTCCTTGTTATTATAGCTCTATTAAAACAGCAGATAGAAAATAAATAACACTGAAAATACACATTTAAAATTGGTGACAAGGATTTTGAAACCAAAATCTGATTTTTTAGAATCCCTTTAAAAACACATATATCTACAGATATATGTTGGAGAAAATGCAGCATGGTTAGTGATCACACACATGCCGTCAGGGACTGCACCAGAATAAGACCACCGTAAGAATCTCTTACTAATGACCAATGTTATATTTTACATTATTATTTCTTTAAATTGACTTAAACCAAATCCACCAACAATAACTCAGTGGATACGAAGAGTAAAACAAGACTACATGATGGAATACCTGACTGTCCAACTGGAAATAGGCGTTTTATTTTTTTTTAAAGATGGATTGGAGTGACTATTATGTTTGAATAACATTTACTACAACTACTTACCGCATCCAGAACCAGTCTAGATCCGTGTATGGTACCAATCTCCGTTCAAACACCTATAACCACTAGGAGCAATGTATAATTATATGGTGTTATTATTTTTATAACACTAATAATTTAGCAGTTGCTTTTGTCACAGAACAGGCAGACGGCTTGGTGCTGAGCAGCATCTGAGGAGTGTGCGCTGGGGTTGCTGGGAGATGTAGTGCAGTCAGTACTCTGGGGACTACTCCCACCAATGACCAGAGAGGGAGAGAGAGCTCTTACTTCTGACAGTTTTTTTGTGTGTGTTCATCAGCGTCCATGAGTACCGTCTGTCCAGCTGGCTCGGCCAGCAAGAGGACATCCATCGCATCGTCCTGTACCAGTCTGACTCCAACCTCACCCCCTGGACCCAGCGCTGCATCCGCCAGGCGGACTGCATCGTCATCGTTGGGCTGGGTGAGCAGGAGCCCACTCTTGGAGAGGTAAGTGAATTCATGCAGAACGTGTGTTTGGATCGGAGCTCTCCTCATCTCCTCCTCCTGGTCCTTCAGCTCGAGCGAATGCTGGAGAGCAGTTCGGTCCGAGCTCAGAAGCAGCTGGTGCTGCTGCACAGGGAGGACGGCCCGCCTCCCAGCGGGACAGCCGAGTGGTTGAACATGCGCAGCTGGATCTCCAGGCACCATCACCTGTCCTGTCCTCGCAGGGTCTTTTCCAGGAGAAGTTTACCCAAACTGGTAGGAAGTACTCCGGGTTTGAACGTCTGACTCTGGATGCCGTCTCTCCTCTGATACTCTGGTGTTTTTGCAGAGGGAGCTCTACCAGCGAGTATTTGAGAAGTCTCCGGATTGTCACTCCGACTTCTCGCGCCTCGCCAGGATCCTGACGGGAAACAGCATCGCCTTGGTGCTCGGAGGAGGCGGGGCCAGGTACTACAGCTGCAAACACAGCTATATATATGATATTTACCTCCGAAGACTCACTCATGCATGTGTGTGAATTTTGAGTGTATTTGGACACATGCAGGTATGAGTTTCCCTTCTCCCCTCCACTTCCAATATTATATCACGAATCTTCTTTAAATATGGTCTGATTTGTGTATAAAAACAAAAGAAAACAAAAAGACTTTCAGATCCTCATTGTTGTTTTTATTTCTGTCCTCATCTGAAATAGAAAAGGATATTTTTACTCATTATTTCCTCTTGTCTGGTATAAAAATAAAAGCACAGAAATAGCAAAATACTGAGTTTGAGCTGCAGCTGAAGCTTCAATGGACCTGATCTCGTTTCAGGGGCTGCTCTCAGGTCGGGGTAGTGCGGGCGCTTAGGGAGGGCGGCATTCCCATCGACATGGTGGGCGGGACCTCCATCGGCGCTTTTATGGGAGCTCTCTACGCAGAGGAGAAGAGCATCAGCCGAATGAGGGTCCGGGCTCGAGAGTGGGCCATGGTGAGAGCCTCAGAGGCCTCCTGAGAACCCCACCATGTTCCTGCATGCTCTAGTGGAGTTTCAGTTTTTTTCTTCTCTGCTCCAGAACATGACCTCACATTTCAAGAGGATCCTGGACCTGACCTACCCCGTTACCTCCATGTTTACTGGAGCTGCCTTTAACTACAGCATCAGCTCCGTCTTCAGTGACCGGCAGATTGAGGTTTGTTCCTGACAGAGAAGACGTTCACATTTGACTCAAGCTCAGACCTCAGAAACATGCCAGCAGCTTATTCTGCACATCAAGATAAATAAAACAAGTCTGGTAAAGAAACTGCAGAACAGAAGAATATCGTTCATGAAGGTTCTGAGAAGATCTGTGGAATAAATCACAAATTCAGCGTAAACTGCGATAATGGATGTTTACACACATGCTATATAATCTCATGGTAGCTTCAAGTATTTAAAGGGTAACCAAACAGTAAATGTTGACCTCTATAAATGGGACTTTAAAAGTGCTGTCACCTTTTTTT
>NC_050520.1:32037260-32095908 GCF_002922805.2 Oryzias melastigma | reverse complement strand
ATTAGGCTTATTACACCAATAAATGTCTTACTAACACCTTATAAGAATGTTAATAATGCTTATTAATGTGTTAACAAAGCTTGTTAAGTAATCTTATTATAAAGTGTTACCAAAAAAAAAAAAACATTTTTTTACCGTTTCCTGTTCTGTTTTCCTTGACCCCGTTGGCAAAGGTCAACTGATCAATCCTCTGCGAAAAAGACATTTAAATTCAACAAGTTGAAAATGAGAATAAAAGATGTAGACGCTGAGTTTGTTTCCCTGTCTCTCTGTCATCTGATTGCTCAGGAGACTCTAGAACTCTAGAAGTTTCATGAGAAATACTTATGTTTACAACCTTAGCAACAATGTCCTTCAAAGCAGACGTTCAGTCCAAACCATATGTAACAAAGTCAAGGCCCGGGGGCCAGATCTGGCCCTCTGGGTAATTCTATCCGGCCCTCCAGATCATTTAATTTTATTGTTATTATTTACCCAACATTATCTTGCGCTTATTTTTGTGGAGAGTAAAATATTGACATTTTTTTAAGGTCTTAAGTTGATTTATTCTGGAATAATATTCCTGCCTTTTTATTATTCATAGTTATGTTAAAAATGTTCCGCCGGTGCTGCTTTGGTTTCAGCCTCTGTGTGTGTTTCAGGTGGTCACGTGTCCCAACGCCTCCTTCACGGATCTGGCAGAGATCGTGTCGAGGATCGAGCCCGTGAAGAACGCCGCCGTTAGTGGTCAGTGAATGTGTCATGTAGCGTTTCTTTAAAACCTCCCACATCTCTCTGATCCCGTCTCCTGCCTCGTGTCCTTCAGAGGACATCTCTGACGAGTATCAGACGGACTACGACGAAGAGGCCGTGGAGAGCGCTCTGTCTGACTTTGAGGCCTTCACCCCCGGCAGTGAGCACACAGAGGGGGAGGACACGGCTGAGACTGTATGTAGTTTTTCCAGCTCTGAACTCGTGCTGGCTTTGTGCAGAGGAAAAGTTCATGTGTGTTTCTGCAGGATGAAGAACTTCCAGCTCAGCACCAGCTTAAGGGCGCTCCTCAAAGAACTCACCTGTGATTGTGACTCTGATGACTCCGCCCCCTGCAGGATGAAAGCAGTGTCGTGGCCGCTGACTGATCTCACTTTTGCACTTCAAGCTGCTCTCATGAAGGAGCGTGTACGGAATGATCGCAGCGTTTCAGTAGAACTCGTCTGGACTTCCCAGCAGGAAGGCTTCAGGATCGGCTCTCGCCCATCCCCGCAGTGCCTTGCTGCTTCACACTGACTGAAAGTGGAGGCCAAACCCCAGTTCCTGGAATAAAAGCTTCACGGATCAAAGCTGCTTCAGCTCTGAGTTCAAACAGAGCCTTTGTTTCAGCTGAGACTTCACTCAGAGCTGGAACTCATCCGAGCTTCGGCTTTTCTTTGAAGACATCCGAGCTCTGCTCTGACTGTAGAACATGTAGTCCGTGTGTTGGACTTCCTTTTCATGGAGGAAGCTCCTGACCTTCATGTGACCTTCACAGCAGAAGCATGCACCAGTCCTGAGTGAACCGCCTGCTGTGGATTGACACTAACTCCCGCCTTAGCTTTGAGTGTGTCCGAGTCTGTAGGTTTGGTGGAGCTGTGCCTTTTTTCTGTGTGTGCCGCTCATCTAACCCCAAACCCTCCTAATGACTGAAGATAAACATTGAATCTTTCAGTCGATCAATAATGGTTCTTTTTCTCCGTATTTTATAATTATATTGGTTGTAACTGCTGTTGTTTTCCTTTTTCTGCTCATCCCCACTGCCAAGTAGCTTTCACTGATTCACACTTTTAGTTTAGAGATTTTAGAGATTTTCCCGCTGGATGCCCTTCCTTCCCAGACCTGGGCCCTGTTGTGGCTACATTTTTAGGCCAAATTCTTCCCTTACACCCGCGGCTTCTTCCTACCCCTCAGATTGTAGGGGCATTTGAAGCTTTAGTGGTGTCCGAACTTGTTTTTCAAGGATGGGTATCCCACAGCTGAGAGGATGAGCCACACGTGTGTCACAGAGGAGAAGCACATTTCTTCACCTGGGTGTGCTCTGAAACACAGACGTTACATTTAAATGTAAGTAATTACTTTTTGCAGTTATAAAACCAAAGTTATGTACTTTCTGAGCTCTGGCAGCTACACGCTAAAGTAGATGACCGACAACTATTGAGGATTTCATTTAGTGGTAATAATGACCAAATTTTAAAACTTTGGCTATGTCTGAATTCCTTCAATACTCACTTTATAGTGGACTATAGAGTGCATTTGCCATTTTGTAGTGCTGTCTGAATCTACAATTCAAAATCGAGAGCACTAGAAATTTCCCAGAAGTCTTTGCAAAAAACTAGCGTGCATCGATGCTCACTACATTAGCAAATATAGACCACAATTCATTTCGGTCGAACAATTTTTGTGAAAAAAACAGTGTTTAAATGTAATTTTTTAATAAACCACATTTTCATCATCAGAACATAGTGGAGTTACAAATAGACGCCGTGAAAGGTTTGTATTGATTCGATTATCACTATTAGAAACAGGTGATGTCATATCCAGCGTTTAACAAAAAGAAAAGTAGTGAGCATGGTGTCTGAACTGCTTTTAAAAATCCAGGACACTAGATTGTTTTTTTTAGTAGTTAGGGATTTGAACGTAGTCACTATTTTTCCGTATTTCTCTGTTTGGGAGAAGCTGTTGGGGTCCGAGAACTCACACTGGATGATGGTCAATGTACACCCTGGGAATCAAACCCTGGTTTCCTGTGTGCCCGCCTTACACTTAACCAACAGAGCTATGCAGCTGCTTAAAACTGCTGTGAGTAATTAAAAAATATGATCCAAAAAAAGTCTATGGTAAACATGATCAGTTGACAGTAATGAACAAGACTTCATGACAAGTAGACAGGTGTTATTGTTTCAGTTCAGATCATCCATCCATTGTCAGAAGCTGTTAAATCCCTTTTGGGTCATTGGGTTGCTGGAGCCTATTCTAGCTATTGTTGGGCAAGGGGGAGCCCATGAACAGATCACCAGTCTGTTGCAGGGCCACTCAACCACATCTAGGGACAGTTTAGAGACACCAATAGACTTATGGAGCCTGCTTTTGGACTGTGGGAGGGAGGAACCCACTCACGCACGCATGAGAGGAACATGCAAACTCCACACAGGAAGGCCCCAGCTGGCATTAGAACTTGAGTCTTCTCACTGTTTGATGAGACCGCTACACCACCATGCAGCTTCAGTTCAAATCAGTTTTTCATAAAAATGAAGTCATCTGAACAGAGAAGACAACACAATAGAATCTCAAAGGACAGAAACACTGAACACTGGAACATGTTCTTTGAGATGTGATGGATGAGTCTCTACTTAAAACATGTCAGTGATGCTGATTTCAACTGAAGAACTGAGCAGCCCAATAAAGAGAAGGTTTGAAACCTGAAAACTGAGGGCAGGTCGGGGGATTTCTCTGGGGCGTGGGTGCCGTCTAAATATAAGAAGCGTCTCATCACTTCCGTGTTCGCACCAACCGAGCGCTCTGACAGTCAGACTTTTCCAGGTTACTAATGCTTAGAAAGAGGAAGTGATGCGTGCAGCTGTCAGCCTGCGAGCCGTCCACAGCATTATGAAAAAGACAAGTGTGACGAGCAGACTCACTCCGGACGCCTGAAGACACAAAACTCTCAATTCAACTAACAGGTAAGAAGTCAGCTTTGATTCAGATCGTTTAAAGTCCGAATCTTATTTAATTTTCAAAAAGTTACATCCAGGAGGTTACAGTGATGAAGAAAATATGTGACGTAGAATGAGAAGTGGAGTTTATCCTTAATTAGGATTGTAAAGATTCTGGACGTTTGTAAAATGTTTTCATCCAGAAGGTGTGGGGAAGTCTTTCCTTCCACGTTGAACCGAAGAAACAAACGTATTTGTCTCTGATTCTTCTGGTGGTTGAGACAACAGGAAGTGCTGCTCTGCCTGTCCTGTGTGCTGCCACAACACAACGCCGTGTCGCACACAAACACAAACAGCCTCACAAAAACAGAACCAACCAAATCCTGCTGGCCTCATCTCAACGGGCCTAAAATCTGTGATTTCTATTGCAGTTTGTGATCAGCAGCACCATGGCTCAAGGCTGCCTCAAGTGTCTGAAGTACACCATGTGTATCTCCAACTTCCTGTGTTTTGTACGTATCTCTGACACACACAGAATCACAGCTGATGTCTATCTTGTGTTGTTTGGCGATGCACACAGAACGTGTGAGACTAATTTGTCTTGTGTCAGATGTGCGGCGTGGCGCTCATGGGTCTGGGGGGGTACTTGATGGCGACCTTTAAAGTGGATGGCCTCATCCCCAGCCCGGCCGATTTGAGCATGCTGAGCATCCCCAACCTGCTGCTGATCTGCGGCATCATCATCACCTGCATCTCCTTCCTGGGCTTCCTGGGTGCGCTGAAGGAGAACCGCTGCCTCCTGCTCACGGTAACGCCCCCCCCCCCAGCTCTCCAAAGATGGGGAGGTGGGGGTTTCATTTAGCAGAAAGCATCTATTGAAGTATACTGCAAATTGGTCTGTAGTAAAAATGATGTACTGTGCTTGAAGTTCACTTTCAAAATCTATCCAGGTAGTATACTTTCTACACTACATGTAAAATAATATACTTGCTATACTTCTTTATACTCAAGTATACTTAGTAAAATAAACTTTCAAGTGTACTAGTCTCTACTAGGTGTAACCTTGGTTGTGTCTGAAATCCTTCACTACATAGTATTTTCGTTTTGCCGTGGGTCTAAATCTACAATTCAAAAATCAAGGACCCTAGAAATTTCCCAGAAGTCTTTGCAAAAAAAGTGTGCATCAATGCTCACTAGAGTGGTAACTATAGAACACAATGCATTTAGTTTGAACAATTCCTCACGTGGAAAAACATATTTTTTAAATTTGTTTCCAAGTTTTCATCATCAGATCTCAGTGGATTTATAAAAAATATTAATCAAATGTGCTTTTTTATTTGGTTTTTACTTTGGGAAATCGATGACGTCATGTTTTACGTTAAAAAAAAAATGAGTGATTGTAGTGTGCGAATTACTTTTAAAATCCAACGCGCTACATGATGCTTCACTATATATTTTAGTTGGGGAGTAGGGGAGGGGCATCGCCCTCGTCTGTATCTACAGTTCAGACCAGAGGTCCCCAAACTCTTTCTTGTGAGGGCCACATAGTTGTCTTCCTCTCTGATGTGGGACCGAGGTGTAAAAATCGCAGGATGCGTCTAAACTCCATAAAGCCGCACATAACCAGAAGACTCCAAAAGAGTGAAATAAAAAGTCACATTCTATGTAGATCTTGATGTATGGCCAAACGTCTATAAAAAATGATGCGTTTGGCCAGTTTGGCCCGCGGACCGTAGTTTGGGGACCCCTGGTTTAGACCCACAATCCAGTGCAAGAAAGAAAGAAGTCCTGAATGCAGAAGTCTCTACCCGCTTCAGAATTCTCTTTTCACGGTTCTGAACTAAAGGCTTGGGCCGTCACATTTTTAGTCGTTATGACCTCTGCAGGTCAAGAAGACTTCCTGCTTGAGAAAATTCAGAGAAAACGTCGAGATTTGGATCGAATGTTTTTCCTGAGGATCATCATGTTTGTCAAAAATTAAAGTTAGCAGCTGAATTGATGGAAATGCTGACATTTTTTTTGTTGAAGCTGCAACTTTGTTTTCAGAAAAACAAATTAATCTGATGTCAAGATGGACAAAAAAAACTGAGCAGATTTCAGATTCAGATCAATCTTTCTGTTTAATTAAAATGATTAATGTAATGCTTGTTAGTCCTGGCTCCTCCTCCATGTTATTTCTTGAAGAAACAATTATTTTAAAGGGTAAAACTCAATCTTGCTTTGGTGTTTGGCTTAATTTATTAGTAAATCAATTCTTTATAAAGCACTAGCTGACTTAATCTAAACGCTACAGTCGTGATTTATAAAAACATGTCCAGCAAAAAGTGAAAGCTTTATCCTCCGTAAGCGGTTGGGTCAGAGATAACTATCGAGGAGACCATCTTTGCACTTGTGTCAGACGCCATGAAGCAGATCCATCAAGACAGACGAGATCTTTTCTGTTCACAGTTCTTCCTGGTTCTCTTCCTGCTGATGGTGGTGGAGCTGGCCCTAGCCTGCTTGATGCTCGTGAACAATGAAGAAGTAAGGCTACATCAGTAAGCACTGAAACAAAGGCTGTCTTCACCGTTTGTTCACGTCTGACCCGCTGATCTTCCCTTCAGATCGTCAACAAAGTAAAAGGAGACCTGATAAATGGTTTGAATTCGACCAAAACGAAAAACTCCACAGAAGAGTCTGAGTGGGATTTGGTGCAGAAAAGGGTGAGAGCCGTCAGATTAGAGGCCGTCGGCGCCGCCAAGAAATCGTCTCAGTCGTCTTTTGTTTTAACTGTTGCAGTTTATGTGCTGTGGAGTCAACAACTACACAGACTGGGGAAACAACATCCCCAAATCCTGCTGCCAAGACGAGTGTGATAAAGTCCCCTTTCAAAGCTATACAATGGTAGTAGACCCACATTGCACCTCAGACAGACCGAGGTCAGAGGTCGTGCTCCTGAGCGTCTCATTCTGTGTTTGCAGGGATGTTTTGTGGCGCTCAGCGAATGGTTTGAAGACAATTATCTGTACTGTGGGATTGGCGTCATTTCAATCTGCATAGTTGAGGTAAGATGAAGAAGTCATGCAGCGGAGAATGAGAGACGAGATGGTGTCATCATTACCCAAACCTTAAAAAAGAAACTGTAGCGAAAAACTATTAGAATCACAAGTTAAAATAGAAATAAATTCTAGAAATATGGGGGGACTTCCAGTTCCAGTCGAGGACTTCTGGTTCTGGGCGTTGATGTCTGCAGCCGGGTCCTCTTCTGCTGTGATGGTTCGGACTGTACATTTACCAGCTGGTGTTTTAAAACAATGGAGGGTCAGAAGAAACAAATGTAGCTGCTTCAGTCAGGGGCCTGAGGATAAGCTGTTCGCTTGTTTGCTATAGACCACATATGTCAAAGTCAATGCAGATGTGGATCCGGCTCTCCAGATTATTTTATTTTATTGTTTTTAATGGCCCGATGTTATCTTGTGCTTATTTCTAACTTGTATAATTTTTACGGAGAGCGAAATATTGAAGATTATTTAAAGTTTAGGATGTTTTATTCTGGAATAACACTCCTGAATTTTCATTATTCATATTTATGAAAAAAAGTTATGTTAAAAAAATTACAGTTTTAAAGTTTAGCTTTTTGGACTATTTTTGCATTTACTAAGATTTGTTAAGCTATTTTGGACTTTAGCTAATAATTCAGCTACATGCTAGCTGTTTTGGTTAATTTGGGCTTTTTAAAAGTTTTTTAGGGTGTTTTGGAGATAGGCTTATATTTACATGCTAGCTGTTTTAGCTGACCTAAGCTTTTTTTGTTTGTTTTTAAGGCTAATTTAGCCTTTAGCTAATATTTTAGCCGGCTATCAGCTTCAGCATTTTCAGATATTAGCTTCAGTGATTTCAGCTATCAATTTTAGCATCAGCTATTAGCATCTTCAGAAGCCAAATTCATCTTACATCATTCACACTAGCATTATTGCAGCTAATGCTACATATCTAGTTTATAATGATGTTAAAAGTTTTAAAAATGTAGTTTTAGAGTGTTCAAAAAAATGTTTATCCTGTTCAGCCTGCAACTTAAGGTGCGTTTTGGATTTTGGCCCCTGTGCGATTGAGTTTTGACACCCCTGCTATAGACGGATAGACGGCATTTTCCTGAGGAAACTTCTTCCGTGTGAGTTTGGAGCTTCTACGTCGGCCATCATCTGTGTGTTTGGATTCTGTCTGATTTCAACTGAAAAACCATCAGACCTCTGTGGCGGCGAAGCGTCTGGTTCTGGTTCTGCAAAAACACATCAAGTTCAGCTGTGAAAACCAAACCTCTGAGGTTAACAAGTATATGACAATGACTGCTAAAAATAATTGGGTTATCTATGACAGGAATTGCGTTTGAACCATGCAGCTTCTGCCCAGCTGCAACCATCAGAGCATCCAAATGAGTAGGATTATTTTAATCCTTTAACACTTGAGGCATCACCACTAACACGATCAATGTGATTCCAGTCGATTCTAAAGGAGAAAAGCGGCGTAATCGACTGGAATCACATTGATCATGTTAACAATCAAAAAATTACAGTGAATCAAAGAACATAAACACTGGAGCTCCCTGTGTTAAAGAGTTAACACCTAAATTACTAAAGAAAGAGGAATAATGTAACTGGTGAGAGAAAGAACAATGGATTTTAAAGTCTAAACCTTAAGCAATCAGGAAGACGGAAAAATAATCTGCAAATGTTGGCGTTTCTAGTTACTGAAAACAAGTTGAAGGAAGTGAATAAAAAGGAACTTCCTCTTGTTGAGTTGTTTCTGGCTATAAAGCTTCTGCTGATAAGTATGAAGAAAGAGGAAAGCCAAACTGTGTATGCTGATATTTTTACACAATTTTACCGTTTTTTCTCCATATTTAAAGTTCATGACTCATTATTCTGGATAAGCTGCTTGGAGCTGACTTTTTAGTTTCCCTTAAGTAAAAGTAACTTTAATTCAGTGTACTGTGACATCTTCTTTAAAGTAATAATTTACTTATAAAGCTACCAAATCTGACTCCACTTTTATGTGACGCCTAAAGCTATCACATCACGTATAGTTACACAAGTTTTTACATTTTCGGGCTAAATTTGCTGCCATTGAAGCTTGTTAAAAGTTATATTTGACCAATCAGGGGTTTGGTAGTGACATATGGATTTAATTAATGGAAGTACCAACCATTTGAAAACTAATCTTGAAGAGAAATTAATAATTGCAGTTTGTGTCCAGCTGCAATGATATGACCCAAAGTCTTTCATATATCGGAATAGAGCTGTGAAAGGAAACCCTGGAGTAAAATTAACTAGATTTGGTTAATTTTTACATTTCTAACTGTAGGTGGCGGAAACATGCTAGTAAACAGTAGAAAAGGAAGAAGAAGCCCCACCCTGCTTGTCTAGTGTGAAATGTTGCTGTAACTACTACATTTTCGTTCCAATTAAACATTTGTTATAAATCTATTTGTAACATTAGCTAAATATTACATACAAAAAAAGAAAATGGTTGACTAAAGTTCCTTTATTAAAAAAAATATAGAAACAGATTGAAAAATATATTTGGAATCCTTGGAAAAATTGAAATTATACAATTATACAATCCCAAAACAATCAGACTCCTCAAAGCCTTTAAATGTAATCTCTTATCAGTAGACCACTATCTTATATCTTAATGTTATTTGAATTTTAATTCTCTTTTTTAATTACATTTAATTGTTTGACTACGTAGTATGAAGATTGTTAAACTTTTTTTATACTGTTTTCTTGAAGATTATATTATATTAGTTTGTTTATTAGAATTTGTTTATTGTATTGCATTTTTTAATTATTAAAAAAGTTGTCATAAAGGAGGCAAACTTGGGAAGTGTTACCTTAAGTTGATTTTTTCCCCCTTTACTTTATTAACAAGTAACAAATTTTACAATTTCAGAACATCAACAAAAAAATGTACATATTAGGGGAGCTAATGTAATTCAAATTACTTAACCGTCACATTGTAGGAACTGATCAAGTAGCCGATACAGATCAGGTAGCAGCCCTCCAATCAGGTTCAGTTCTCTATATCCACACCACAGAGCTTTGAGACCTCTAATGTGCATCAAAGACATCACACAGCCAATCCCCAGGTTCAAATATGATCTAAGGTCAGAACTTAGTCCATCGTGGGCAGCACCATCTTTGCCGCCCAGAATTTGTCCCGCAGGACGGAACATTTGTCCTGGTCTTAAGTCAAAGGCGTTGTGGCAACAGGTGCGTGTGGTCATGTGACACACTGGCAACCTTTCGGTCAACAGGAACCGGGTCAGGCTCTGCCAACCCCGAACGGGATTTATTGGGTTTTCACTGTTTGCACGATCAACATCATTCCAGCGGATTCTGAAGGAGAAAAGCGGCGCTCACGCCGCTTTTCTCCTTCAGAATCCGCTGGAATGATGTTGATCGTGTTAACGGCTGAAAAGTTGCAGCAAATCTAAGAACATAAACATTATAGCTCCTATCGCTGACATGTCCGTCTGTGTTGCAGGTTTTGGGGATGTGCTTCGCCGTCACGCTCTTCTGTCACATCACAAGCTCCGGACTGGGCTACAAGCTATAGAAACTTCGAGTGTGGAGTCATCTTTGTTTTTAAATCGTTTTTTTGTTCTTGAACGTTCTCATGCAGCTAAAATAAGATACCCCCTCCCCCCAAAAACTTTGAGCTTTGTAAAAGCAAATCAAGCCTGTGTGAATCTGCTTTGTATTTTTGAACTAGTGTGTCAAATCTGCATGAATAAAGAACATGTACAGCTGTTTGTCATATGACTCACACTTCCTGTTTAGCTCAGAAACCCACATCTTTCAGTTTCCTGAAAGCCCAACCCATAACACAAGAGTGGAAACAGAACCATTAGTAAGACAGATCCATTTTATTTATCTCAAGAATAAATCCTGCTTCAATATTTTAAGACAAAAGTACTAAGATTTCCTTTAAAATTATTTGTTCTTTGTGAAACGTCTCACAAAAATAGAAATAAGTACAATTTTTTTGAATTAAAAAACAAAATGTAACTGTACACAGCAGAATATACCATTTATTGCAAACTGAACACCCCTGACACCGCAGACCTACACACAAGTATTGCAATTCACCTACAGATATGAAAAGACAAAAGAAACTGGTTTGCGGAACAGCTGTGAAGGTCGGCTCCCCCTGCAGGCCTCTGGGTGTGCTGCAGCCTCAGCAGGGCCTGACAGTGAGGCTCTGGAGACGTGACAAACCTCCTGATCCTGAACCAGACTTCCTAAGTAACTAACCGTCCATGATGCCGAGAGGGTCAGACGAACTTCCTACAGCTGTTTCACCCCCCACCCCCCCACATAATACTCTACAGTTTTCTCAAGTGTTGCTGCAAACAAGAGCTTTGTAGTGAAACCGTGTGGCGGGCGCCGTGGAGGAGCAGACGTACCGTGCCTTTAAGAACATTTAAGAAACGCACGACAGCGCCGCGCGGCGCAGCATCTACAATCAATAAATAAACGCACAGTTTGTCCTGACCGTAACCCCCACCCCACCCAAACACAACCCCACAGACCTGGAATGAACCGAAGAGTTTGTCGGGGAGTCCAGCCCCTCGCAGAGTTAAGTGATGCTGCTTTTGTGTCGTCCTGAACTCACACCTTGGCGCCGACCTGCTGCCCCTCTGCAGGCGCATGCACGTGTCTCACGCGTCTGCGTGAGTGCGCAGGTGAACTGGCAGGACTGCAGGTCCAGCACAGCTGAATGAAGCCCTGCTTAGAGCTGCTACTGTTCCTCTGAGCAGAAATAAAGGAGCTGCTGGTTCCACGCTGCATCCGAGACACTGTCTGGGGAAGCAGGGAGAGCTCCTGCAGACAGCGTCCCGGCTGAACACTTCTCCACTGGGGAGGGTCGTGCGCAGCACAAGGCGGAGCCTGAAGCTCCACGCAGAGGGAAAAACTAAAACACCAACCTGTCAGGTTAGTCCTGGGAACTGCAGAACTCGCAGAGCAAACCCGAGCAGAACGCACCCGACATGCCGCCTGAAATCCACCAAAACAAACCCATTTTTTTTGTTTTAAGACTAAGTGGCTCAGGCGGTGTGCACCATCACAGCAAACGAGCCTCCAGAGTTCTGATGAAGCGCAGCACCAACACCTCCGTCACCTCAGAGCTGAACGTTCAACCGTTTGGACAGCAACTGTCATCACCTCTGAGGTATCCATGTTGAAACCCTCAGCTGCCCCCCACCACCACCCCGGAAAGCCGGCCTCCAGATGAAGGTGGAGAAGTCGGACCTCATCCATTCACAGGAGGAGCTCTGTACCCATTTTGTTCTCTAGTATTTTCAAAAACTGTTGAGGGAACTTTTGCATAGTTGTCTCAGCTGGAGCTCGGGCGTCCGCTGAAGAACACTGGAGGTCAGAACACAGAGGGTTTGTGGTGTTCTGGCTGTGACCTCAAAGCTTCAAACTTCTGTGGAGCATGCGTGATCCTCACAGCCCGACCTGAGCCTGCTGGGCAGATCTTTGCTCACAGTCTGATAAGACGAGGTTTCGTTGTTCTGCTCCTCCCGCAAACACACAAAACAAAAAAAAATTAAGAAAATAAAAAAATAGGAGGGGTGCACTCCGGTGTAGGGGAGTCCTGACGGCTAACTGGGCCTTGCAGGCACAGGACTGCAGCAGTTCTGGACCTGGAGGCAGCCCGGGGACCGGTGCCACAGGGAGGGGTTAAAGGGGCATGAGTCTGGTGGTCTGGAACAGGAGGGGGTTCAGGTCTTCAGCGTGGACGGCCCGGTGGAGCGAAGGTTCTGAGCGGCTGCGCTCGATTTTTGGCAACAGGTCCTGCACCTGCTCGATGGAGACCAGGATCTGAGGAGAGAAGACAGAGAAGGAGCGGGGTTACTCCAGAAGACTTTGTCTTTTTTAAGTTGTTTAAATATCCAAAATTCCCATTTCAGCAGCTGCATTTCTGAATTCAAAGGTTTTGAGCCATATTTAAAAGGCAGCGTCTGTGAGTCACAACCGCACAAAGGACTTTCCCTCCAAAGGTAGGAAAACCCACGACGTACAGCAAGAGATCTGATGAAAATGTCAAAAACGTCTTAACACAAAAAAAAATACAGTTTGAAATTTTTTTCTGGCTCACAAAGAATTTAAAATGCATTTTTGAAATAATCAAATTATTGACTTTTGCAGGTTTTTTTTTTATAACTTGCTACACTTTTGTATTAACTAATAAAATAACCAAACATGGTGTAATCACATCTGACAACAGTCAACAATTGTTGGAGCTTCTCCGTTAGAGAATCCATGTAACACTGTATGCTATTAACAATCTCCTAATTTCACTGATACATTTACAGTATGTGAACTGGATCAGAATAGTATGAAAATCTTCCAAACATATACATTAATGATTAATGTATTTCTAAACAAATGTGACTAAATGTGTAAACTGTGTAAACTCTAAATTGAAGAGAATCAAATTTAATTGAAAGAACTGAAAAAAATCGGAATTAAATAAATCCAGGCTCTATAAATTTAATTGATTCTGAAAATGATTGGTGAAACCCAGGCTTAATAAAAAAGATCATATGGAGATTATTTCTGTATCTTTTTATTTGTCTCCACTCCATCTGTTTTGTTCCATCTCCTAAGTATTTTTGCTTATTTTGCAGTCTTTAACAAAAACATTAAAGAAAAGACTAGAACAGAGGGTAACAAATTAGTCTTTTCAATAAATGTAATGTTTTTCCAAGTAAAAATATTGTGTAAATAAAATAAATATGGATTTAGTTTTTAACTGGTTATCAAAACATTTGTTTTTTTGTCATTGATGCTGTCCAACAGTGGACCAAGAAATAAGTTGAGGCAAGAATTAAAAAAAAGATGAATACATCCACTGCAGAGGGCCCCATGTTATTGTTTGCCTGGGGTCTCCAAACTGCTAAAACTATTGATGGATGTGCAGCTGAGTGTGATGCTGCAGTGAAAACCAGCTCTCACCTGAGGAAACAGAGGCCTCTCATCTCTCTTGAACTTCAAGCAGTCGACGATGAGCCTTTTCATGGACTTGGGCGATGTGCTGTAGAGCTTACTGAGGTCTGGAGACAAGTACCCGCGTCCCACCATGAAGATGATCTGGGAAAGGAGATGGAGAAACCCGTCTCAGAGAGGACAACTATATAAGAGAGTGAGAGCGAACGCTTAACCGTAAAAAAAAAAAAAAAGTGTTTCTATGACAACGACCTGCAGCATCTTTGGTCTAAAAGTCTAAAGGATTTCATGATGACCTCAGTAACAAACATGGCGTTTTAGAAGATCTCAAGAGTTCCTGACAGCCGGTGCAGGTTCTCACCTGGTCTCTGTTGTTGATGTTTGCGTAAGGCAGCGTTCCTGACATGAGCTCGAACAGCACCACTCCGTACCCATACACGTCCGACTGGAACGTGTACGGGTTGTCCTGCATTCGGATCACCTCGGGAGCCTGACAGGAACACGAGCAGTAGGAAACAGAGGAGTTAGGTGGAGCGTCAGCAGCTCAAAAATAAGAGCATTAGACACCTGTAACCAAACATTATGAAGGCTAAAAGCAGTGAGGACACTGAACCAAGGGTAGGACGGTCCTGCTAAAATCCACTAGTCTCCCCTTCACACATTCAGGCCGTGAAACAAGCTCACCATCCACAGAATGGATCCACTGGGCTGCTCCACCTGCTGAGAGCCGCTCCATCGAGACTTCACCGTGGCCAAACCAAAGTCTCCTATTTTAACGGTCCAGCCCTCATGGAGAAAAATGTCTGCAGCACAGCTCAGGAAACACGTCAACAGAGCAGACTCACAGCTCGCTTTCAGAGCTGCTTGACATTGAAACTCTCTATACACTCACATGTAAAGGTTCAGTGCACCAGAAAAGGATACTGTTTGACTTCAGGTCTCGATGAATTATGTTCTTGGCGTGAAGATAACTGCAGCAGAGACACAAAACCAATGAAAGAAAGATCTAAAACTGGAGTAGAAATGTAAATGTGCAGCTCAGCTCAGGTCGGTAGGCTCGAAGCACACAGCCAAACAGGCGGCGGAGGCCTTCACGTGAGGAGGACACGCCTGAGCTCAGACACAGCACACGCAGCGGTTCTTACTCCATGCCCTGCGCCGTCTGTCGGGCCACATCAATGCGCCTCATGGTGTCAAACTTGGTTTCCGACACGTGCAGGTGGCGGTACAGGCTGCTGCCTTCACACCACTGCGTGATGATGGCGAAGTTGGGCTTGGTCATGTATCCCATGAACAGCAGGATGTTGACATGGCGAGTTTTCCTGCATGATAAGAAGTAAAAAAAAAAAACCACAATGTTCATCGTTGAAGAGTAAAGAAGGGGAGGACGGAGATGATGCTCCTCAAACTGCTGTGGAGAAGGAGAGTCAGAGCTGCTCACCGTAGGACCTGCATTTCATTTTTGAAGGCCTGCAGCTGCTCGGGGGTCGGCTCCTTCACCTTCAGGATCTTGATGGCCACGTCCCCGTGCCACTTTCCCTTGTAGACCGTCCCGAAGGAGCCGGTACCTATCCTCTTCTGGATCTGGACTTCTCGAGAGTGGACCTCCCAGTAGTAACTGGAGTCTCTGTTGCCTCGATGCTGCAACATCACAAATATTTGGGGTTTTGGAGCATGAGCTGTGTTTCTTTGCATAGTTTGGCTGGAGGTGCAACTTCTATATTTTATCTTTAAAAAAAGGCAACAACCACTAGAGGGCACTCTAGGTGTATCAGTATTTGCTACTGAGTTGCTAGGAGAAGCGCTGCTCAGTCTTTTTGAATCCAAACCAACACAGACGAAGAAATTAATGGATTCAGTGACTCAAAATGACATAAAGAGTTTATTTGACTTGTTAGTATGTCCTTTATGCTATGGTTATCTAAATAATTGTCTACATGTTGCACTAATGTACTAATATTCATTTTTTCTGTAAATTTTTACTATTGTATATATTTATCTTTTTAGTCATCTCAAGTACTCTTGGCACTGTATGTGTACTGCTTGATGATTGTGTTCCTGTTCTCTGATTGGACTACGATTCTGGATTAAAGCTCATCTATTTATCGATCTATCTGATTCCATTGTTTCATGAAGCTACATAACCATTGATGTGCTATAGTAGTTAAGCGTGCAGATTGTCATCTTTTCTGTTCTGATTTGCCTTTCAAGATGAAATAGTCCCACATTTTGTTAAATACATTTCTTCAAAAAATGCAAGTTATAAATGTTTTTTTCTTCTTTATTATAGTTTTTTTTGGCAGCTACGACCTTTACTCAGGAGCGATTTATAGTCTAAAAATACGGTTCTTTTTCTTTTTCTTTTTCTTCTCATCTTTCATACAGTTTGAAGTGCAAGTAAGGAAGTGATTGAAAAGCTGCAGACCACCTACCACCTTCTTCTTGTCATCAGACGAGGAGGGTTTGCGCTCTTTGTGTTCGGAGGGGGATTTGGGCGGCTTTTTCCCGGGAGAGCCAAGAAAAGAGGGCGGACTGGTGGAGGGTTTGGGTGAGGGCTCAGGACCTAAGAAAACAAGAGTCAGTAAGTAAAAAAGCGGTTTTGAGTATCAAATTCTTGGGATCTACAGAGGAGTTTTACCTATTGTGTTGAACTTCAGTGCTTCCTAAAAACAGAAGAAACCGTCAGTATCCACACACAGTAACTGTATGTATGAACATCGACATGCAGCCTGACCTCGATGATGCTGACACTGGCGGGGTCCACCGTGCTGACCATGTGGACGTTGGGGGTGGATGTGGAGCGGTGCCTCTGCAGAGACTGACCTTCTCCTCCTGATACGGGAAAGTGGAAGGTGGAGGGTGGAGACAGGAGGTCCATTCTGAAGGAGTGCAGTCAGCAGTCCGGTTAGAAACACCAAAGTGCTTTTATTTCTAAATAAAACATTTCTGGATGGATGCGGGCAACTTACCCAGAAGGCTCTGGGGTTAAGGCTATATTTCTCTGAGAGGGAGAACTTTCTGGCAGTACTATCACAGGAAAGTCCTCTGTGCAGGAGTTGGAGTCACACCTGAAAAAGCAAGAAAGTGAAAGTTATTTAAAGACCGAATCCAATGAAAATCCTGTTTTTGGTGTTTTAACATACTCTTGTAAGATTTGTTCTCATAGTGGAGGCCATGTATAAAAGAATTTAAGAAAACTGTGTTTCTGAGCATTTCTTTATTCAAACTGTGTTGGATCCGGAGCAGGTGAAAGCCTGCAGTTTGTAAAAGCTCAGGTTTGGGATTAAGCAACTGCCATGAGCGGGCCACAGTCTTCTTGCTCTGCTACAATTCCAAAGCATCCACTTGCAAATAGATCCATTAAGATCTTCATTTTCCTCATCTGAGCTGGAATCTGGCTCTGAACTGTACCGCTGGAAAGCTCCGATATTTGTCTACAAGTGCTTTGTTTGCTGCACTAACGTTAGCTTGGGCTTGTGAGGCGCAATGAGTTAGCGGGAGAGAGTTAAAGGAATGTTGGGAAATTAGCACAGCTAACTTCCGTGCCAACAGTCCCACTCTCAACTCAGAGGTTAATTTCTAATGAACTCCTGCTGCTCTGCAGAAAATACAACTTAAAAGCTGTTTTTTTTATTATTTTGGTAAAAACTGCATAATAATAAATAAAAGACCACTGGGAAAACTTTTACAATCGATCAAAACATGGTTGGAGTGGAACTTCAAATAGTATTCAAGAGACACGAAAATGCAAAATGAAAGGTTAAACACTACATAAAAACAGAATAAAACATTAAATAAAAACTCTTAAAGAAAAAATATAAAATTGTAAAAATCTAGTCTCACTTTACTCATTGTTTGCCTCTTTTTAACATGTTCTTGCTTAATCTAATTTTTTTGATGATACATTTTATACTTCCCAACATTGGCCCCCACCTCCAACGTTCGAAACATTTAACAGATTCTTCCGAACCCACTTTCAGTGGAAGGGGTGTGGCTTTACAACAAGCTCACATGACTCAGACCGACTTGGACCAATAACTGCTTACTAATGTCATCTGGTTCCAAAGCGGAAAACTTAGTTCTGTGGAAAAATGGCGACTGCATTGACTTCATTTTGATGGAACCAGAGGCAAGGCATTTTCTATGGTGACGTCACAGCCCGCTTCATACAGTGATAATAATGTACCGTCTAAGGTCAGGAACTGGATCTTTGAGGGAAACTCATCACAACCAATGTGGAGCATTTACAGTAACTGAAGCACAAAAAAAACACGTTCCAATGACCAAGGCGCCTTTGCACTCCCAAACCAGCCCTCCAGCCTCTTCTCCTGGATTATTTCCTAAATTCATCAGACCACCAGGTTGCAAAGAGAAGCCAACATCCAGCGAGGAGGGAGGACGCACAAACAGTGGTGGGAAAGTTTGTCTGTAGTCCTCCCAAGTGTCAAAGGGATTTCTCAGAATCACTTTAATCCAAAGTAAAGATCTTTGATCTTACGTTATTACATCAAAGCCAGGGGATTAATATAAAAGATGCAAGTGGCTAAAACCAGCTAAGAAAAACAAGTTGAGAGAAAAATAGCAGCGGCAAAGGCAAACACAGGCACCATCATGCCCTACCCGGAAATCAACCATCGCCCAGATGGAGTTAAATGCAAAAGAAGAAGATGAGATACTGTTTTGGCTGCTTTTCAAATCTGGAGTGGAATGTAGAAACTATGTACATGCAGAGCAAACCTGCACGAGCCATGCTTCTCTAACTCTCAATCCAACGATCCCAGGAATACCTTAACTAGATTCATCTTCGTCAATGAACAGAGCTACTGTGGAAATCTGCATAAATCCACTCTGAAGATGTCAAATGACCAGAAATATGCTCCATATAACTAAGTTAATTATATTAGCATAAAAATGACAAAAAAACTGACACTAATTTTCCCACATACAAGAGAAAGTATTTGAATCCTTTGTGAGTACCTCAATTTCTGTACAAAATACACATTTTTTTTATCTCAATCTAAATCACAGCAATGGAGAAAAACATTGCCTGCTTAAATCACACCAATTTATGTTTTTATGTATTTATTGAACACAATCGTGTCCAGTTTATGCATAAAACCAATTAATTCCAAAGGGTTCACATATTTTCTCCTGCAGCTGCATTTCACACAAACTGTACAACAATATTCTAAATGAAAGTGTTGCTTTTTTTCATGACAAATGTCAACAGGTCAATGAATTCTTACACAAAATAAATCATGAAGTAAAACGTTGCTAACTGAATGCTCATACATTGTGATATTTTTTAAATGAACAAACTGGTTTTTGAAAGATCCACTCCAATGAAAATGGTCTTTTTTGTGTTTTTAACAAGTTCTTGTAGTGTACGACTGGATTTATGCAGTATTGCTCAGCGTTATTTTTTCTGCGCCGCTAATGTTAGATTGAGGCTATAAGCTTGTGCGTGAGGGCACAAACAGAACTCTCAGCGACGTGAAGGCGCAGAGGGGTGGGTTACTCTGTGCAAAAGTCCTGCCCACAAACCAGAATTGTTTTTCTAATTATCTACTGCTATTGTGCAGAAAATATGTCTTAAAACAACAAAGGCTAAAAACTGCATCATTATAATTTAAGAAAAAAAAAAAATCACTGAACAATTTTACAATAGAAAAAATATAAAGTTAGAGTGGGACTTGAAGGCCTTCAGTTTCTGAGCAGAAAACATCAGCATTTGGATGAAACATGAAAATTGTGATGTCAAACTGATCATTTTAATCTTGATTCATTCACTCTTTTCTTTATTGTTTTAGTGGGTAGTTTTATTTTGACAGGTTGTAATCAGTTCCTTGTCAAAGTTGGAGCATCGTGCTGCTCTTGTTGCTTCATGTAATCACGAAGAAGAAAGGAAGTCCGACTCACCGCTTGCTCACCGTGTCCATGTCCAGACACACGGTGGGGACCTTGCTGCTGCAGTGCTGGTGAAACTTGTAGCCACATGTCTGACATCTGAAGCCGTTAAAAAGAAACTTGTGGCAAAAATCACAGTAGGCCAGTTTGAAAAAAGTTTTCCGTACCTAAGAAGACAAAAAGCCATTACATAAATTTAGAAGATAGAGACAAAAACTTTCTTTTTAAAGATTTTGATAGGAGTTCTTCCAGACACTCACAAAGTTGTGCATGGTGAGAGGAATGTCATCCAGAACCTCCACTAGCAGCTCCTCTCCGACCAAAGGAGTGATGTCTGTGTTCCAGTCAGTCAGTCTCTTACGACTGCAGGAGGAAAAGAGCAACATGAAGATATCTGGACACATGTCAACGTTTTTACAAACCTGGACTGCGCCTAAGAATACTTCTAAGTTTTAAACCAATAGTAATTATAACAAAACTAAAGTGAGCTGGAGGTTTTTAAACCAGACATAGACTTAAATTTATTGGTTGAAAACAAAACTGATGCAGGCGAGTCGATTTCGTAAACACGTTTTACCTGTTTCACTTCATAGGCAGCTTAATGAGTTTAGTTGACCTAAACTAGTCCTGCTGTGTGTAATGGTTTTCAATGAGGATGTGAGGGGGCATACAGCAGCTGGGGGGCTTACCCTTCCAGGAGGCGGAACACGGCGCAGCAGTCCTGGCTGAGGCCTCGCACTTTGAGCGCTTTATCCAGACTCTCGTACACAGTCTGACCTTGGCGGACGTTGACCTGCAGACACACGCCCCAGTAAAACATTAAATCCCCCTTCGATCATCTTTTAATCTATTGGAAACGCGTTCCCAGGGGTCTTTGGATTATGATCATTCTGTTTTTAGCCTTAAAAATCTGTTGCTTTTTTTGGACAGTTTCTGAAGAGGGACAGGAGTTGATTAGAAATTCAGCTCTGAGTTGTGGGCGGGACTGTTTGTGCAGAGTAACCCCACCCCCACTTCCTATCATCACTCCCTCCTGCTAGCTTACAACCCCAACCTAATAGTACTGGTCCAACAAAAATGGTGAGCAATATTGAAGCTATAGAGTTGTGATCCAAATTCCAGCTCAGACGAGGAAAATAAAGACGTTCATGGATTTATTTATCTGCAAGTGGATGCATCAGAATGGAGCAGAAAAGAGAATTTTTAGCCTGACGTCACAATTACAAACTTTTCCCAACAACATTTTTTTTGTCTGTTCCTGATTCATAATGATTTGAATAACGAAATACTCAGAACTTAATTTTAAGGTTAATTTTCTTCATATACGTGTCCTCCATCATGAGAAAACTGCTACAAGAACATGTTAAGACCCATCAGAGTATGTCTTAAAAGACACCTGATGGTCAAAACAAGATGGGACATTTTCCCACAGATGTCACAATTTCAATTCGATTGATGAAAGTCACCCTCCTGCTTAAATAACAGCACGGAACTTTGCCTCCATTCTAGCGACCACGCAGCACGTTTCTGCTCTGACCAGAGTGCCAGCTTTAACCCCAGGGTTTTACCACACTTCTTCTGGCTTTGTTTTTCCAAAGTGGTTCCAGCGCTGACGTTAGACCTGGACCCAATCATTACAGCAGTAAGGGTGGGGTCACAGCCTCCAGCTAAATCGCTACGAGCACCAATTTGAAAAGAATACAAAATATTGGGACACAACAAAGAATGGTGTCTAACCACGAGTCAACAGTATATCAAGTAAATGAAGAAAGAGCCAGTCTTCAACAGAGACTGTGTCCTGCTAGTGTCGTTTCTGATATATTTGTGGAAACAGGAGAACATGAAGATGCTTTCAGCAGACAAACGGCCTTCCTACAGAACCTGGAAACTCATTTGAGTCGGGTCTAACTGAATGTTATAAAGTGAGAAATATGGTACTCTTGAGCTACGAATACCTCACCAATGCACAGCAAAATGACCCTTTTGAATGAAAAGTCTATGTAAATACACGTTTCAAAATTTATACATTCATGAATCATTCCTACACAAGCTTTAACAAGTGTTTTTGGGTTCCACGTACAAAATCTGTTGCCAGTTAAGCCAAGTTGAACTTTGACCAATCAGGGATTGATTTGGTAATGACGGGGTGAAACTGGCCAATCTCACAGCGTATCTAGTGAACCCAGATATGGGGACGAGCCTGACGAGTGACGACATCTGGGTTTGTTTTTCAAGTAAAGATCGGTCTCTCTCCTGAATTGAAGGTGATCCGTATCCACCATTGCAAGGAGGCAAGCAATGAACCAAATCGTTTGTCATGCAACCAAATTGCAAGATTTGCACCAGGTCTCTTCCAAGTGGACATGTACTAGTAAACTGTAGCAAAACGGAAAGAAGAAGAAGAAGAAGCCCCTCCTTGCTCATCTAGTGTGAACCCCATGGGCTAAAGGTGGGTTCTCTTTCAACATTCGGGCGTGTCCCATAGTGAGATACCTCACTCATGTTTCAGAGAACCAGGGTTAATTTCTTAACCTAACGTTCTTGATCCTTAAAATACACTGTGTTCTCATGCACCTCTAGACCAGAGTCAAAGTGGTTCAGCACCAGCCTCCATCTACAAACACATAGGTTACTAACAAGGCTGGGGGCCACATTCCAGAATACATCAACGTCATCACTTTGACTACACCGTTCTTCAGGCTGGTTCTAAAGACCTCAGTCAGATGTGGACTCTTCAGACAAGTGGCCCAAAAGGTCATCCCCCTGCCGTCCTCCTCACATCCAGATGCTGTGACTCATTTGTGTCATTCAGAAGTATCCACATTAAAGAACCTTCTGATGGAGGTGGCTGTGAGGGGGCGGGGCTCCGGCAGCAACTTCACCTTTTTGTCCCCCTTTCTGAAAGATTTCATTATGATAATCTCTGAAAATCTGCAGTCAAATATTTCTGTTGACTTTTCCTCTGAGCAGCTAAAGATAACTAAAGCTTTGACAGAAACAGAGGTAAAAGGTGAAAATCATCAGAATTCCAAAGATGCTTTAAGCTGCAGATTTGAAGTCTCTCAAACTGAACTTTGTGATGCTTTCATGTCTAAAGAAGAGCAAAAAAAAAAAAAGGCTGGGAATTTGTATTGGAAAGGTTGGGATTTTCAGCAGAGGGAGGGAACAGGATGAACCTGATGGCACAAACATCGGTGTTTGCTGTTGTGATGTGACACAAACACTGATATGACAACAGAGCGGAAACATGAGATGGACCTCTGCCGTGTGGACCATGGAGGATGGTGGCAGGAGCCATCTGTGAAACCTGACGCCCGCTGAGCAGCTCACAAGTACACGGTGAAACATGTCAAAAACAGAGCGAGTTTTCACTCTCAGGTGTGTCTTAAGCCAGCTGGAAGCTGTTATTTACCTCAGCACTTCACTATAAAAATCCTGCTGGGTTTTTAGCCTGTTTGACACTTGAAATCGTGATAGTGACAGATTTTACTACTGTTCTGGTATCAACAGGTTCAACTCCTGAAGGGGATGGAAGAATTTATTTGAGGGAAAATGGAAATTGCTAGGGAAAAATGGCAAACTTTAAGATGGAGAAATGGTAGAAATTGAACATTTTTAGGGGACATCAGGTTGTTTTGCTCAAAATCTGCTTAATCGTTGAAAATGATTTTTATAGATGATTTGTTCATGAGATTAGAAACAATAATTTGATCAGATCCTTAACTGCGAAATAGATTCTAAGTATTTTTACAATGATAATAATACATTGGGAACTAACTATGTCAGACAGTTCAGGGCTCAGAGCCATTCAATAATTTCTAATAATGGACACCTCTAAATATGCCACTAAATATTATAAAGTAATACATTACTATATCCCTGGATTACTAAGATTTGATGCTTTTTTTAAAGCAGAATTTATACTTTTTTTTTAATATCAATACACATTTTTCTTCATTTGCTTTTTTAATGAACAAATTCATAAAAATGTGTCAAATTAATTCAACATTGAATCAAACATTTTATTACATTTGCTAATTTTGCATTAGTTATCTTTCTTTAGCCAATTTTATTTTAGCGAGTATTTCAATCTAATTTTTTTTAGTGCTTTTTCTTCAGCATCCAGCTGCAACTGTAAACACACATCTAATATCACAGAAAATGCAGTTTTTACATTAAAAGTGAGGACGTATTTCTTCAAAAGGAGTTCAGAATCAGGAAAACATCTTCAAATTATAAAACTAAGACCAGATAACCCTTTTTAATTTTTTTTTAACCGTTTCTGGGGTTCACAGATGTCTTACAGAAAGCATGTTTCAACACATCAGAACCAGCACGTGCGCGGCCGCCTCACCACTGTCCTCTGCTTGTTGGGGAGGTAGACTCGGATGGTACCCCCGCCCCGAGGCACATCCTCCGGACTGGTCTCCCCCGAGGAGGAGTACGAAGAGGAGGTGGAGGACATGATGAGAGGCAGGAGGAGCTGGGGAGGGGGTGGGGGGCGGCACTCAAACTCTGCAAACTCAGGAGAGTTGCATGCACAGGTGGGGTCCGGAGAAGCCCTTCACTCAGAACCTGCAATGACATAGATTTAACCCTTTACTGGCACAGAATATAACAGGAAGTTTGTCATGTTTGTCAGTTTAAACTCTAAATGCTAACCGGGCTCTTTAGTATGAATAGAATATGTTCTATTGATGTATTTTCAAAGTGTTCCCAGGGGTCTTTCAATTGTGATTATCCCTTTTTTTGTTTGTTTTAGTGCCAAAATCAAAAAATGTGTGTTGTTTTCTGGGACATCGTTTCTGCAGAGCGGCAGTAGTTCATTAGTAATTTGCAATTGAGTTGTGGGCGAGACCACTGGCGCAGAGTAAGCCTGCCCTCATTTCCCATCAGCTGTTTGTTTACGAGCTCTCCTGGTAGCTTACAGTCCCTCACACCCCCAACCTAACATTACCGGTGCAACAAAATGGCGAGTAATATCAGAGCTATCCGGACGTACAGTTTAAGGCCAGATCTCAGACAAGGAAAATGAAGACGTACATGGATCTATTTGTCTGCATGTGGATGAATCAGAATTGTAGTGGAGCAAAAACCTTATGGCTTTTTCCATGTTTCATCTGCTCCTGATTCACCAAGATTTGAATAAAATAAAACTAAGAAATGTTATTTGAAGCTCAACTTTATATACATGTCCTCCACTATTATAAAAATGCTACAAGAACACATTAAAAACACAATTTTTATCTGAGTGGGTCTTTAAGTTTTATAATAACTGACAAAAATGTGGATTATTTTCACAATAAGGACCCAAACTTTTAAAAAACAAAAGTGATTTTGTCCCACTGATGTAATAAAATAAAGGTTTTCCATTTAGATTTATAGATCGTTGCTTTTGTACAGCATTATCTTTGAATCATGTATGTGTTCTGTTGTTGTTTATTTTGTGTCAGAACTTTCTGTCTTGCCTACAAAATACTGAGTACACAAAAGCTTAATAATAAAGTAAACAAATAGCATAAATGTAACTGGGTTTAGAGATTACCACCGAGCCGGGTCAACCAACCGAACTCGTTCAACCAGACTCTCTTATCAAGAGAAAATCTCTGGGAATGCACCTGGGTTCAGGCGCACAGGGCTCCCTCTGAGCGGCAGAGCCCCAGACACAGTCGGATTTCTGTCAGAACCTCCGAAAGGACGCCCGGTACCGTGTTCCGCCGCTTCCCGGCCGCTCAGGCTCTGCGCGTTTTGCCCTCGGCCGCCGCGGCGCAGCCTGTGAGCAGCCACACACTCTCAGCTTGGGAGGCCATGTTTAAGCTGCGGCGCCCGTTACCAGTTCAGCTAACTAGCCAATAAGTTTGTTACGGGTCTCGCGGGGGTCAAAAGTACCGCTTTGGAAACTTCTATGACATTCTAGCCACCCAACTTAATGGGGGGCTGTCCCGTGTTCGCTTTGAAAACTGCATAGCTCCAGGAGCGGGAGAAGATAATCCCGCTGCCGCACACACTTCACCGTGAGCCGCTCCGATGCTAGGCGGCTAATGTTAGCTAACCTGCGGGTGTAACCGCGGAGTCAGTTCAGAGGCTCCCATTAGCGCCGCTCACTGAAACAACCACTCGCTCGGCTGGCAGGCCCGAACCCACCCGAGCCGCCGCGCCACGCTGACGCCCCAGCCGACTCACTTCATGCTGTTTTGGGCTAGTTCACATCCAAAAGTTCGGTCTCACCTGAAGCAGCCATCTTGAATTGTCTCAATCTGAAGTCTGTCAAGAAGTTCAGGAAAGCGGAAAAACTCCGCGGCGCTGCCTCCTGATTGGCTGATTCCAGCAGCCGCGTCCTCCGATTGGTCGAAGACACCTGCGGGTGCTGAGAGCTGGGCGCTGCGAACTTGTCACGTAAACGAGTGACTGTAAGCATCAGCACAGAATCAGGGTGCAGATCCCGCTTTTTTTAAATACCAAGGATTGTTTTTTTATATAATTAAACTTATTTTAATTGACTCCAGTTTTAGAGACATAAATATGTTATTAATAGTTACTGTTGAAATATATCTATAGTGCATTTTTTTCAGATATGAGGGGGCCAATGATTTCAAGACAAGTGGAAATTGGCACGTCTTTTAAAAGAAAATGTGAAACAACTGTTTGCCAAATATGCCGCTTTCAAGGCGTTCAATATCAACAGGAACTACCAGAAGACATGAAATCTACGACAAACTAACTGGGAATAAAAAGTGCAGAAAATGGACAGTACTTTTGGTAAGAATGTATTTAGATGTTTTTATTTTCATTTTGAAGAAATGAAAAGGATGCCATTGCAAGAAAATGTTCATAAAATAGTTAAATTGCATTTGATGTTATTAAAATAGATGCTAGCTAATTAGTTGGAACTCATTTTACCCACCAGTAAGTTTGGACACCTCTGCTTTTATGTATTTAAAACAATAGAATCTGCTGAATATATAAATAAGACTATTTTGAACTAAGATTTAAAACAAGGTATTCCTTTGAATAAAGTACAAGAGGGCAAAATTGAATTCTGAAATAAAATCCACAATAAAAAAAATTATTCAAATTTGCTTTTATTTACAACTATGCTGCAAAAAAAAATAATTGGAGCTTTATTTTGAAATGATAAAACTTGAATAAAATACATAAAACAAAATCTGACCCACAACAGCCTCTACTAGAGTTTTTTCTACGTTCTTTCTGTCTTGGTTTTTATTGATACCAAATAATAAAAAATAAGAGTCTCTGGACTTCAGCTGAAAGGTTTTTAATTACAAAAAACAGATAAAATTATCCGTTCAAAAGGGAAGGTTTGCTCCACAATAACCCGGGTCTCATGAAACTCCGTTAAACCGAGCTGAGAATGAGTTCATATTGAGTGAACTTCTTCTCACTGCACGCTGAGGAACCTCCTCTTCTTGGCCGTGCGTGTGAACGCGTGCTGACGCCACTCCACCTCTGCTGTGTTCTCGTTTTCCAGAGTTCCCAGTTTGATCATGTACACTGAACAGGAAAACAGAGACTTTAAAGCTGCTGCCATGAGTGCTGGGGTGACTCGTCCCTACAAACTTACGTTTCATCTCAAACCTGGGTCCCACCTCCGTCAGCTCCACGTTCCTGTGGTCTGTTTTCTTGTAGGTGTGGTGTCTGACAGAAACAGGAGATCTGGGTTGGATCCAGAGATGGTGGCGTCTCATGTCTGACGGGGGGGTTCCACACTCACCTGAAGGAGATGAAGTCGTCCTGGTTGGCGAATGTGATCACTCGCCTGCTGTCATCTTTTGGCACTGGAAACAGGTACTTGAGGATATTCGAAACCTGTGAGGGTCAGAGGGCATCACAGGTGCGCTTTAAACTAACTACAAATAAAGACAATTAGGATGAAAGTTTATTCAACTTTTGATGAATCGTGCAGCCTCTGTCCTTTATTTGTTTCTGTTATTAAAACATTAAATCAAATGAGAGATAATGAATATACTTTCCATCAAACTCCTTTTGACAGGTGCCCCGCCCTCAAGATGACGTAACAATTTAATATCAATTTTATATGTAAAGGTTATATAGGGTCAAAGGTCACCTGTCAAAACGAGTTTGATGGAAACTATATTCCGTGTCTCTCTAATGAGGTCAGCACCTGATACAAGGAACATTTTTTCACAAAAGACTAAGTTTTGGTCTTACTAACTCAAATCTAAAAAAAGTACATTTTTTGGTGCTGTACGCTCACAACTTTGTTAAACTTTATTACACTCTGGCTCCATATAATATAAAATAACGACTAATCGACTATTATATTAATCGTCGAGTATTTTCATAGTTGAATAGTCGTAGAATAGTCTACTAATTGTGGCGGCCCTAGTGCGGACTTCCAACAAGCTCACTCTTGATCGAGAGTGCTTGCCATAGAAATGCTGACTCAGATCCAACACTGCCCGTCAACATGACAGCATCCGTGTCACAAAAAACCTTCAAAACTTAATTCGGTTAGAACCAGAAGTAAGTCATTTTTTATGGATGATGTCACTCACTCAGTCCAGTTCTCGTATACAGTCAGTCTAGTTTCAATGTTAAGTCAATGTACAAGCACGGCAGTGTGGCTTCAGCGCACTTCAGGCGCAATATTTTCAAAGTTCAAATATCTGAATTTTGAAGACGCGTTGAGTTGACCAATCAGGGACCCAGCTTTGGCCTGTGCCGAGTTGATGATATGAAGGAGAATCTTATTCTCGTCGTAAACTTCATGGTATTCTTATTTGTATCCTAAGTTTCTCCAATTTTATTCTTATCTTTTCCCTCCTCTGGCTAATGCGGGACAGCAAATCATCAAACTGGGTCACAGAAAGACAGAAGTACCGCTGAAAGCTGCAGTCATTCAGTTGCAGCTTCTGCAGCAGATGGTGAGCCTCACCGTACAGGGAGAATCTCTGAAAGATCTCATGAACCCAGACGTGATTACAGATGCTTTTGTAGAACTCCTTAATATAAATAAATGTGATCTCTCAACATCATGTGAGTTTTCCATGCATCAGAATGAGATATACGTTAGATAGTCAATGGTTTCATGTAGCGATGTGTTCAAAAACTTGACAGTAGCTCCTCCCACACGTGGCAGCAGCATCAAGTTTATGAACACATCTTTGAACAAATATCCAGCCGCGAATTTGAGAGTCAGAGGACACAAAATAATTTCTGGTATGAAGACAGCTTAAAAACAGCTCTCCACGGGGCAGCTTCACCGCTTACCCTCTTGCCAAGCCGGGAGGTGAAGTTATGAAAAATGAGGTGGGGGTAAGCTTCAGACATGGTGCCAATGTCAGGAACGTCGTGCCTCATCACCACGTTGTAGAGCGTGAAGTAGGCGGTGGGTCCGAAGGGCAGATGGCACACCACCAGGCCATCTGCAGGGACAACAGACTTTCTGAAGGACTGAGCCCCCACTAACTGGTTTATATAACCAGCAGCTGGTAAAAAGGTCAAACTAACACTGAGGGAGCGCTCACCTGGCTGTCCTCTGGTCTCGTGCAAAATAACCAGGTCTGTCACGTTGTTGGCCTTGCAGGCTCGCACCAGTGTTGGGATCTCGTGGTTTCCTCTGTTCATGCGCTGCGCCCCGGGAAACATCAGCTTTACCTCCTGCAGAGAGGACAGTGAAGATCTGGATGCCTGCAGCTCACACTTCAAAACAGCAGGAACTAATCCGAGGTCATCTCAAAACTTCCTGAAATGTGACTCAATTCCTCTTCTCTGTAAACACCACACAAGTGTGGAGAAACTGGACCCACCTTGGCAAACATCTTGAGCCTGGAGCTCGGGTCTCTGGACGTAGTCACCATGATCTTTGGATCTTCCACTCCGGCCCATTTGTACTCATCGTCCACATGGGAGCTAACACCTGTGGGGGATCGACCCTGAGACGAGGAGCGGCAGGACGCTGACGGTGGAACGAAGCAGCACTTACCTTCTGCACCCTCGTCATCGTACTCCAGCAGCTTCTGCAGCTGCAGAGCCTCCTTACGGACCTCTGTGGGAAGTAGACGGTTTTCTGCGGAGAGAGAAGGTAAACATCACAAAAACTTTGCCTGACACAGAAACACCACAGTGCTGTGATCGGAAGAGGAAATCCCCAGAATACAAACAGAACATTGACTTTAGGAACCTTTTATCCAGATTCCAGTTCAGACGAGGAAAACAAAGATGTAAATGGATCAGAATAGAGCTTGTGGCCAGATAATTGTAGCAGCTGTGTCAAAAATACAATCTTTTTCAAACAGAATTTCTTCATATGTGCCTGATTTATACGGATTTAAATAAAGATATACCCAGAAATACAATTTTGATGTTAGTTTTCTTCATACATGTCCTCTATCATCAGGAAAAATCCCACAAGAACATGTTAGAAACAGCCTTTCCCTCAAAGTCAGGTTTTTACATTCCTACTGTTCCATGTGAATGAGTGGCAGGAAGCCCTCCTCTCCAACCCAAAAGCAGCCTCTCACCATCCAAAGCGCTCTTCAAGTTCTGCTTCTTCTCCTCGATGGTCCGGAGCCGGTCCTCCTGGGCTTTTCTGTACAGGTACTCCCGCCTCAGCCTGACCTGCCGACGGAGCTGCAGAGAGGAGGACAGAAGCAGCTTCAAACACTCAGATGATGACGCTATAAGGAGTCCAGAATGACAGACCAAGTGTGAAATGAGCTCTGATGGTTCTGGGACTTTCAAACAAACATGCACCTGCTTCTCACTCTGCTGTAGTTTCACAGGAGAAAGTGTCATCATCTGAGGGTTTCTGCACTTCAGCTTAATAAAGACATCCAGGATTAATGTAACATTCCGGATTTAACTAGTCAGAGGATTCTGTTCTGAGCTTTTCCTTCACGGTTCTACATTTACCACAACGGGAAAAATAGATCAGCTGAGTCCATTCAGGTGTAGTGAGGTAGGATGAGAGCAGACCACACCAATGGATCACAGAATCACTGATCTAAAGTAGACAAACACGTGGAGCAGCTTGTTAAAAAAGAAATACATTAGCGTTAGATTGAATAAACTCCAATCCATATTTTATGGTTTGTGTTCACACGAGTGTCTCCCTGCAGAAAACAGCGTCTTCACCGGAAACGCGCAACACTATAAACAATAACTAATAATAGATCAAAATGAACGCAGGGGATAGGATTTTTATGGTAAACGTCGATATACTTCAGACACGGCATGGTAAAAGTTATATTCAGGTTGTGAACGTTCGGCAGCATCTGGCCTCATGATCAAGTTAAGCTCAGTTTGTCAGCTTCTATTTTCTGATTCAAATTCAACATCAAACTTTATTTAAATTACGAGCTAAAACAATCGAACAAAGCAGTAAATCTAAAGAGTTTCACACATTTACTTAAACTTACCATGATGAAGATGGTGATGCTAGCAGCTAAACTGTTGGATTCACGATGCTAGTCACGTGGGAAAGTGAGCATGGAGGAACAAAAGTCTCTGTGATTGGCTCGTGGTAGAACCAATGAAAGCGCCCGATACTACGTGACCGTTTTTCAAAATAAAAGCCGTACCATACAACTAAACCAGGGTTCCGCAACCTGTGGCTCTTTTACCTCTCCCTTGTGGCTTTTTGGCTATAGAAAAATACAACAATAGTATTCTTTTTTTATTCAGCTTACTTTAGTTCATAAATGTATGACTGGAAGACTTATACTATCTAAAGATTTTGTTCATTCCTGATGACTTGAAGAGGTCTGGTTTGTGCTTTGCTTCCTCCAGAATACACAGTTTTCAAATACTAAGCAAACATTTGGTTAAAAGTCTGATGTTTTATTAGTTTAAAGCACAAATCGTCTTATGCTGTCAAGAACTCCACTGTTTGGCACAAGACGTATTTTATTTGGAAATGAAGTCATACGAGTTTCTGTCAAATGTAAAATTCAATTTAACATGTTGAGACAATGATAGTGCCTTTTTATATTTCTGTTTTTAATCATATTTAAAATATGAAGCACAGCTTCCAGAACACGGATCTTTATCTTGTTTGTGCTTGACTCCGTGATATTTTAGCCAGTAGAGGGAGCAAGAGCTTTCATCAGTTTGTTGGGATGTAGTATCTGGTCCTGGGGGAGCACTAGTATCTGTGTGGAGCAGGTTTCTGGTCTGTCGGGACTTTTTCTTTTAATTTATCAGGAGCAATGGGATCTTCAGTTTTAAAATACTGCTGCTTTATATGTTTGTCTGATCATTGGACTGCAGCATGATGGTTTTTTTTTTTTGGTTTATTGTAGCCTTTTTCTGAAGATTGGGGAAATATGTGTTATATGTTATATAGATCCATAAAGGTGAATGAAATCTTAAGTAAAAAGCCCAGTTGTAGAAAAATTGTCTCATCAAGAAAGTTTTTCAATTGCACAAAATCTTATTTCTATTTTTTTTTTGCTAAGGAAGAGCCCCTTTTCCCCCCATTGGCAGATTTTTTTTTTTTTTTTTTTGCAAAATTGGGGTAAGAATTGTGAATTTATTCCTAGGTTGCATGTTTTTGCAGTGAAGTCAGGAGATGAGAAACATGAGAGTTAATAAACACACAGATATCTTCTGTTATGAAGAAATAAGTTTTTATTTGACAAACATGGGTAAACTCTTAGAGTAAAGATGGGTCATGAGAAACAAACCAAAGAGCTTCATTCAGGACGATGCAGCGTCTCTGACGTCTTCACTGCCGCCAGCAGAGGCAGGAAGCCGTCAGTGTTTCCATGCTGGAACAAAGATCTACAACATTTATTTCCATTTTGTTCCTGCCCAACACTTAAGTGTGGAGTTTCCGTACAACCTTTCAGCATTTCTCCTCCACAAGAGTCAGAGATGCACACAGTACTGGAGATTAATGCTGCATAGCTTCAACTTTAAAATGTCAAAACCGTCGTTTTTCTTAATCTAAACTATGAATGAGTGGATATGTCTGCAAATACAGATGAGCACTCGGAGTATTAAACATTTGTTTGAGTGATGGGGGCTGGAGGCCCCCCCCACCCGGCAGCTATGCAGCCGGAAGCTGGAGTGAGCAGAATCAAAAACAAAACCAGGAAAATCCAACATTTGCATCAAAACAGAAATAAATAGGACAAAGAAAACAAGAGAATAATGAAGCAACAGTAAAAAGCTGTGACAGTCAGGTCATGTGACCCACCAGCTTACAGTAAGAACACTTGACATGGAGGGAGGGGGGCAAAAAAATTCTCCACAGCAAATGTTTTGGGCAGAAGCATCTCCGTTAGCAGAAGGTCACAGAGCCAGGTTTTAACAGTTCAGAACCACCAGAACCTGGAATTGTTTGTCTGCAGCTGGAGTGAGTAGTGATGCACAGCTTCATGGAAGCTGGAGGCTTCTCTGAAGGGGGGGGCAGGGTCACATGATTCTTCTGCAGAGCGCACGACGGAGCCAAAAAAGTGCCTCTGAAGTGTCAAAGAACAAGCAGATGAAGGAATTAAAGGAAAGATGAAGTCTTGAGGACACCGTCATCACTGAGCATGCTCACACGTTAACACAGACACTCAGCCCAAACCACCTGTACAACTGAGAAGTGGAAATCCAGATACTCTGCAGCCGCACAGTCATCACATCACAGTCCACGTGGCTCCTGCTGCCTCCTCTTATTGGTTGGAATGGGAGTGACAGCAGGAGTGCAGGTGGGGGGGGCAGAGGAGCCTCCTGCAGCCTCATTTGGTTTATGGCTTGAAGCTCCGCTCAGAACGGCTGCAGATGTTTCCTCTCTGCTCCTCTGGACCTCACGTCTTGCTGGGACACCAGCTTTTATAGCTCTTCATAATCTCCATCATCTCGTTTGACCAACCCTCCTCCCCCGCCCAGGAAGTCCTCCAGCTCGTCCACCTCGGACTTCTTCGACCGGGATTTCTTCTTCTTTTTGTCCTTCTCGTCTGTAGCTGCAGCTTCGTCCTTCTCCTTCTTCTTGTGTTTGTGTTTCTTCTTCTTCTCGTCCTCCTGGAAGCAGACAAGAACTTCAAGTTCAGCGAGTGACAGATGTTCTCTTTTGAAGATTCTTCCAACTCTCATGTTTGAAAACTCTGTGAACCAGAAGTATCAAACTTAATCGCACAAGGGGCCAAAATCTAAAACACACCTTAGATCGCGAGCCGAACAGGACAAAAATGTATTGAACTCTAAAACAAAAATTTTAAAACCGTAACTTTTTAACATATTTATGAACTAGATACATAGCATTACTAGTGATAATGCTAGTGTGAATGCTGTAAGCTGAAAGCTGAAGATGCTGAAATCGATGGCTAAAAACACTGAAGCTGATAGTTAAAATCACTGAAGCTAATATCTGAAAAAGCTGAAGCTGATAGCTAGCTAAAAATATTAGCTAAATGCCAAATTACCCTAAAAAACAAAACAAAACAATGAAGTTAGCCAAAACAGCTAACACGTAACAGAAAATATAGCTAAACTTCAACATAGCCTAAAAAAACTGAAGAAGCCTAAAGTAGCCATTACAGCTAGTGACTGACCAAACCCAGTGAAGTCCACCGTTAAGAAAGATAAACTTTTTTTTAAGTTTTTGAAGCAATTGATTAATTCCTTTATAAAATATAGCTTTTACAGATTTACTTTAACTGCATTATAAAAGTTTTCTATTTTTCTATATGTAATTTTTGACAGCAGCAAATACAAGTTCTTTTCAAAATAAAATACACTGTGTCAAATAAGATCTTTTTGCTGCAGCAGATTTACTGGAATTAATTCATTAATGGCAAGAAAACTAGATCAAACATGGAATTTTCTATTACTTTACCTTTGGTGTGGTTTCACCCTTTTTCCCTTTTTACTATCATGACAACATTGGTTGTTTATTTAATTAAATATATAAAATCTAAAAAAAAAAAAATTAAATCTATACTTGTAAATGCAATTATATACATTTAAACATTGCCTCTGAACAGTAACTAGGTGTTATTGTTCAGCAAAATATAAGAATTAAAGGCTTTACAATATTTTGCTAAATTATCAGATATGTTGAAAATCTAAACATAAATGACAAGACTTAAATACTTCTGTCAAATTAACCAAAACTACAAACCCATTATTTGTTCTTATCATTATCATTTTTTTTCTTCAAATCCAAAGAGCCACAGTGGAAGGATAAAGGAGTCCCATCCGGAGCTTCAGGTTGTAGACTCTGTTCTACACTCGAGTGCAGCATCTCACACCCAGCAGCCTCATCTCAGCCTGAAAGACACATTTACCTCCTTGGTCTTCTTTTTCTTCTTCTTCTTCTCCTTGGAGGAGGACTTGCTGTCTTTCTCTAAAAATAGGAAAAAAAGGCCCGCAGCATTATTTCAGAGCATGCACAGACTGCTCTACAGCAAACGTGCACAGACCGGCCAGCATCAGTGAAGTGAACCAAGTGAGCTGCAGAGTTTCTTTTTTTTAATTTGCTTCCCTTCTCAGGTCATTACAGGAGCAGGTTCCTGTCTGATAGGCATCTCTAGGCATCTCTTTAGAATGAAAACATGAGAAGAGCCGGCTGAGCATTCCTCATGTTGAGTAGAAATCCAGATCACTGCAACATCTTCTTGCTCAGACAGTCGATCATCTACAACAGCTCACCTTCCAGCTCCTCGCTGCTGTCCTTCACTGCGGGAGCTTCCTCCCGGATCCCCAGGCCGAACAGGTCTGCATCGTCCTTGGGCTTGAAGGAGATCACAGTGGGCTTCAGTGGTTCTGGCGCTGTGACTGCAGGAATGTCCTCGTCCGAGAGGTCAGACAGCAGCTCATCTCTGAGTGGAAATGTCTCCTGAGGTGGAGCCAGAGTCAGACACGCGGGTGTGAACAAACATTTCTCTCCTCCACCCTTCATACAGCAGTGTAACCGTGTACCTTTACAATCTTGGGGGTGTCGGAGGCCTCAGACTCAAAGTCGGGGTCATCCATGACGAAAGACAGCATCTGCTGGGCCACAGGGGCCTCTGGGTCAGTGTCTGAGTCCTCCGCCTTTGAGGGACCCTTCTTCTTGTTCTGGGGTCGCGCTGGCTGCTCTGCTGCTGGGGTCAGCGTGAGGAAGACGGGGGCGTGGCCTGTGGCTTTAGACCCGCCCTTTGGTTTGCTGAGAGGTGGTGGAGCTCTGAAACAGGAAGTGACTCACACGTTCATACGCTTCCTGATTCACTTTAAGTGAAGTGATTTTAGCACAGTCTCTCCTTAAAATTAAGTAAATCAAAGTAACTTACACTTTCAGCTCAGGCTCGCTGTCCAGGTCCTGGTCCTGTGTAATTGCGGGTGCTGCTTCTTCTCCCTCCTCCTCATCACTGGTCAGGGTGACATGTTTACTGGGGGGCGGTTTGGAAGCCCGGGGCTGGCTTGGTTCATTGTCATCGGGATCGAGCTCGTCCAGGAACCCGGATACCATGGGGTTCCCTCTGCCCTCCCCATCACTGCCGTAGAAACACGCTCTTAGAGAGGGCACGCTCACAAACAAACTCTGAAGCACACGGGCCTGACCTGTCGCTGTCCATGGCTGCAGCTGCTTTGGGTGGGGGCCCTTTGCTCTTTGAGGGCAGGCTGTCCTCCAGGAAGCTCCTGTCCAGTCCTTCATCCGGCACAAAGTCATCCACACTCTGCACCTTCACAGAACCGGAGGCTGCGGGAGGCTCCTCTGAGGAAAACATCCACATGTTAGAGAACATCCCCGATAAAAAGCAGACACACCCGAGTTCATAGAAACTCTAGACTGCTCTGTCTGAAAGCACCAGATCATGACCCCCCCCCCCGGCAGTGAGTCTGTGGACCCTTTCACTTCAGGTCTTGTGACGGATTACTACAGCCCGGTAAGCTTCAGTAATCCCTTCAAACAGAAACACGCATCTGAATCTGAGGGACCCTCCAATCCTAAGATTTTGAACAACAAAACCATCTTAAAAACGACAGACCCCGAACGAAGAAAAGAGCTGCATATGAGACCGTATAACACTTTGGAAGGTTGAGACTGCCAAGAACGCAACAACCCCCCACAGAAAAAAAAACAATGCTCAAAGCTGAGGTTCTAAGTCTTTGTCCAGCTTATCGTGGTTCAACTTTTGAAGTTTTGCTGTCTTTTTTATTATTATTAAAGCTTTCTACCAGAGGTGATAGGGGAAAATCAGGTAGTTTTCAAAATAAAACAAATTAGAATCAGATTAGAATAATGTAAGTTATGTATTCTTTTTGTGCAGCCCGGTACCAGGTGACCCACAAACTGGTGCCGGTCACGAGGCAAAGGGAGCGGTTTTGTTAATGTTAGGTTTTAAAGGCAGCAAGTTATTTTGTGCGGGTTCTGAGTTTTATTAAAACTTCGTGCACCGACATGCTGTTCTGGTAACTTTCAGCTCCTTCCGTGTTGTTTTGTTCTTTCTAAATGAGTTTATTAGATAATTCTGTGACAAAATAAACACTTTATAAATAAGATCAAGGAATAATGAGTTTTATAATTTTGTTAAGATTATTTTTCAAAAGGTATTTAGTCAAAATATTTGGAAGGATTCTCAACTCTGGGAACTCACCAATAGAACCTGCAGCTTTCCTCCCAGTCTGAAGCACCTGTGCAGCAACAGAGCTGCAGGCTCTCAGTTTTCTTGTTGCTTTGGTGGGATTTCATGAAAACATTCTGTGAGAGGTTTTTCCCACTTTTCTGCTGTTCATCTGCACGACTTGAATGATTTGAAGCAGCCTCATCACTACTGCTCATCAGCTTGATCAAAGCTTGTCTTATAAATGACGCAGATGCAGCACCTGCAGTAAATGGTGAAGCTCATCGTACTGGGAGATTCTCTGAATGATCTCATGAACCCAAACATGGAGTCGTGATTACCGATGTTTTTGTAGGACTCATCAAAACGAATAAACCTGATCTTTCAACATCAGTCGTGTTTTACAAAGTTTTAACTGCTGCTAAAGCAACAAGATTAGGAACATTTTTGGACAAGCTGTGGCTGCAGCAGAACAGACTCACCTGCTGCAGAAGCAGAAGTCTCCGCAGGAGCAGAGCCGAACCAGCGGGAGATGAAGCTGCGCTTCTGACCTGCAGCTGCAGACTGCTGATACTCCGGCGACTGCGCAGCCGGCTTCATCTCAGCGGTGGGGGAAACTGCCCCGACCCCTGGTGCTGGTGGAGGGGGAGGGGAGGAGATGGACGCAGAGGGCGACTGAGGAAGCATCTGGGCGGGTATTGGGGGCTGTGGTGTGTTGGGGCTGGAGCTGCCAGTGGAGGCCCCGCTGGGGGGTATGACGGGGGACTGGGACCCAGACGACGGACTCTGACCGTTAGCTGGACCAGGAGAACCAAAGCCTTTACTGCGAGACTCCAAGTTCTCCAGGAAACTGTAGGAACGGCAGAATGAGAACAGTGTGAAAACAAGGCCCCGCCCCTCAGCAGAGAAGGTCAAACCTGAACCCAAACCAGAGAGGATGACCTCCTACAGAACCTTCATGGTTTTAGGCCATAACCCTGGAATGTTTTTTAAACAGAGCCTCAAAGTCAATTAAAACTCAAATGTATATTTTTTAATTTACACTCAAAAAACTTTTTTTTTTTTAAATTAAGACAACATGGATTCAACCCCTTTTTAGGGTTTGGGTCAAAATTGGCCCAGTTTAAAATGTAGGTGTGTAAAAACAATTTACCGATTCCTACTAGAACGAGGCAGCATCTAACCCTCTGACAGCTATCAATTCTCACCATTTTAGTACATTCTCCCACTAGAAAAGTGACTCTTGTGAGTGTTACGGGTCAAATATGACCCGGCAGAGAATACTGGCTGTTGTATGTGCATCACTTTGAAACTTTGGGTTATGATGTGGATCAAATAGAGCTCAATGTCCCCAACAACAAACAAAGTTTCAATTATGAGCCAAGGAGCATTCAAATTTGGCAAATATAGTTAATTGATTTATATTGTGATATAAATCCTTATAATATATGAAAACTCCTATATCACCCACCCTTACAAACATTAACCCTACTCTAATATAAGTTCATCAGACATGGCTATTCTAAAGACTCACTTCTTTAGGAAATGTAACAATTGAATTTAATTTTTTTTATTTGAATTTAAACAGCTAGTGTAACCAAAAACGAGTAATATATTTTAAGATAAAGTGTCAGTGAAGCCAAAATGAAGTTCAAAACAGTAATTTCATAGACAGGAATGCATAATATGTTAGCTATGAGATGAAAGACAGAACCAGATGATATCTTGGGTTTTTAATGCCTGATCTACACAAGACGCGGAAGCGCTGCGAAGCTGTGTGCGAGCGGTATCCGTTTAACCTCCAGTTCACACCAGACACTTATTTTTTTCGATGGTCGACGGTGCTTCTGCTCAGCTGTGGTTATTAGAGCTTTTTTTTTTTTTTTCTATCATCAGACACCCCAAACCACAACCTCCCTCTCTGTAGTCGGCTCACTACATTGATCTGTGTGTCTTTTTTTTTCATCTCTACCTTCTGTTTAGATACAAAAATATGATCGCATTTGTCAACTATGGTATTTTATTGCAAAAAAATGGTTATATCTTTATAATTGACCGGATTTTCTTGTGTGTGTCCTGCCAGAATTGACATAGATCATTGGCGGCTTGCGCAATAAATAGACCAGAGGCACAAACAATCGCTGGACGGCGTGAACCGGCTGAGGAGGACCGCGGAGCTTTGCGTCTGGTGTGAACTAAAACATAGGTTAACAAGGGCGTAGAATGGAAGCAGCCTCTGGTCCGTGCTGCTTCGGAGCGGTTCTGCATCCAGAGTGAACCAGACGTAACCATCTTCAGACTGAGTTAAATCATGGGTCAGATTTGACCCGGTAACCCTAAAGATAAAGAAACCTTTTTTCCACATTACAAAGGTTCAACTGAACTAAAGTAGGATTTGATTCTAACATTTCCAACTAACAGAAATCTATTTTTGCCTAGAAAAATAACAGACATTGATTAAAAAAGAATAAAACCCATAAAATAATGGATGGACAGTGAATCTGTTTTGACTCTTACATGTCGTAGTTCTGGTCTTCTGTCTCCTGCTGCACCGACAGCTCCTCCAGCGTGGCGTCCATGTCCAGCTGGTTGGTCTCCAGCTGCCTCAGGAGCGTCTCTCTCTGCACACAGACCAGGGTCACATGGTACATCTGCTGCACTAAAGCGATACGTTGAAGACCAACAGTCACCTGCAGCTGAAGGAAAGGAATGTTGAAGAATCTGTGGAGGTACTTCAAGCCAAATCCGTTCCTCATGGAGGACTCGGCGTAGTGGATGTAGGAGGCTCCCATCGGCCTGCGAAACAAGAGCTGGTGGTTAGTTCCTGGTTCAGAAAAGCTTCAGAATTTTGTACATAGAGCCTGAAAATCTTAGAAAACGCAGAAGTTTTAAACGCAGAAGCTTAAAACATGAGTTTATGTGTAGACTTTTCTTCTGAAATGGCCGGTTTAACGTGGGTTTCCAAAGGTTGGTGTGAACATAGTTTAAGTTGCAATCAACGGTTGATTAGGTCCTTGACTTTTTCAAATCAGTCCCAACTATTTTAACAGAACCTATTTCTGCTTTCTGTAGACCACATTATTGGTTAATTAAAAAAAAAAGGTTTATTTTTATGATTTTTTTTTTCAAAACCAGTCTTTGCAAATTAACCAGATCCAACAGTCTGCATTGTATTTTCTAGAATAAGGATGCTAACATTGATTTAAAAAATGTGTCTTCATATTAGGGTTTATTCTTTTAGCAAATGTTTATTAAGAAATACCGCCTGCTCCTGAAGTGGATGTTTAAGGGTCTTCTAACAACAATCCAACAGGATAGAAGCAACAGAAAATATCAGAAAAATATTTTTTATTCCAGAGGTATTTGCAGCAAAGCTCTTCTATGCATCGGCTAAAGCATAATAAGGATTACTGGTAGTTTAGATTGAATTTCCTTGTTTTTTCCATTGGAATGTACGTACACACCACTGTAACATAAAGTTACCTGTTCAGACTAGCGATCAGGTCTCTGATGTCATCAGGCAGGATGACCCGGTGCTCGCCCATGTCCCTGTGGTTCCCCAGAACACACACCGGGACGTGGGTGGGCACTTTGGGCAGCTCTCTCATGATGTAGCTGAAGGTCCTGAAATTGATCAAGAAAGACAGACAAAACAATGAGTAAGAACAACATTTTGCTTCATAGGTTTTAGTTTGTGTACCAACTATCGGTACCATCAGCAGCTGTTTATGAATCCATCATAATTCAAACTCAATTAAAAATCAAACTCATCCAGAAGCCCCAACTTTGTCTTTTTAACCCTTAATTAGATTACATTTTTTGCCTGCCCTTTGTAAATGTTTGGGATATTTTTACAAATAAATGTGTTAAAAAAAAGGAGGAAACTTTTTTTGAAGATCAGTCACCACACTAATTAATAAAATCGAATAATCTATCAAATTGACAGAAGTTATTGTTTTAAAAACACACATGCAGGAGCGACATCTGGGATTAAACACAGGCTGGTTTCATTTATGTCTTTAGCTGAAATGCTTTTTGGAAAATTGAACTGATTTTCCTTCACAACCTGTAATATCAATTCATGAAATTAAGCAAACTTTTTAAAACAAAAAACATTTGTGACCAAATGAAAATGACTTTTTAATAATAATTAATAAAATCATATTGAATAATTGATCTAAAAAATTATAAACTTGTTAATCTTAAACAGGTTTTACGTGTTTTTAAGCCTTAACATTTCTACACAGTCATAAATCATCTCTTGCACCGAAACAGGAATTTGAAAACCACAAAACTATGATAAGTCAGTCATGCTGAATTTAAACTGATGGCCTTTTACCGTTTATTAACAATACTAAAAACATGAAGTCCTCAATGTGATAACTCATTGATTCTGCTCTTCCATGGGTCATATTTCTCCCTCCAAACATGTGAAACAGTTGTAGTCCGTTTGTTTCTAAACTTTTTCACTGCTCATTGCTGTGTTGTCTGAAATGACAAAACTACGTATTGTTTAGATCTGTCTGCAGCAAAATGAGATTGTAGAATTTGTTGCCACTTTTGACATTGCAGAAGATCCAAATAGCAAATTTCCAAAGAGCCGAGCATCTCCAGCTGCAGGTGTGATAACCATCAGCTCGTCTTTACCCTTCTGATATATTCCCATCACTGCCATTCAGAAGTCTCCAGATCTTTGCAGAGCAGACAGCACTACTATGGTAGCAGGTTTAAATGTGTGAGCTCTTATCTGTTTGCTCAGCTGCTGGACAAGTTCATAAAAAAAGTAAATGTGTAACGACAAAACAAAAATATCTGCAGACTTGATGGTTCTCATTATTGCTGTGAAAAGCTACCGTTTTGTCATGATAGCCCCCCCCGATTTTCACTCCTTTTTTGTACTGCAATGAACCCCCGCCCCCTTATCATTGAGATCCCCTCAGACTGTACATGAGAACTGGACTGGGTGGAGCAAGATTCACAAAATTTGAACCGCTTTTACATTTCACACCTACTGTAGATAGCAGACATGCACTAGTGAACACTAGGAAAAGAAGAAGAAGAAGCCCATCCCTGCTTGTCCAGTGTGAACACCACAGACTAAATGAGCGTTCAAGAAAGCACATCACATGTCTTGTTTTTTAACATAGCATCACTTGGTCTAGCTGCACGGTGGCGCAGTGGTTAGCGCTCTCGCCTCACAGCGAGAAGGCCCCGGTTCGAATCCCGGCTGGGACCTTTCTGTGTGGAGTTTGCATGTTCTCCCCGTGCATGCGTGGGTTTTCACCGGGGACTCCGGCTTCCTCCCACCGTCCAAAAACATGCTTCATAGGTTAATTGGTGACTCTGAATCGCCCCTAGGTGTGAATGTGAGAGTGAATGTGTGTGTGATTGAGGCCCTGAGACAGACTGGAGACCTGTCCAGGGTGTACCCCGCCTTCGCCCATCAGTAGCCGGGTTAGGCTCCGGCACCCCCGCGACCCCGAAAGGGAAGAAGCGGTCAAGAAGATGGATGGATGGATCACTTGGTCTAGTTCTCTCACCCTCAATGAGTCAGATGCATCATGCTATAAATCAAACACTCCCTGAGAATGCTCAAAATCCCCCCGCAGATTGCAGCACGAGCGCTTACCACTGTTTGGTTATGTCAAACATCATGATGACTCCGTTGCAGTTCTTGTACACATCCAGGAATTCTGCATCCAGCGCCACCTCGTCTGACTGAAAGAGAACATCGTTGTGATTACAGACAGGAAACAGCCGCGTCCTTCACCCTGCTTCCAGGTGTGATCTTTTAAAGGAGGTTCAGCTGAAGCATCATAAATGCAGCAACAAGACTGCCAGCAGCAATATTCTATCCATGCAACGTGTAGACAAAACTGCAACAGATTTAGGAACCTCAGTTACCACTGAGCATGAACCGACCCCGACTGTCAAAGCATGAGGCTGAATGCAGGACAATTAGCTGATCATCACCTCTTGTGGTTCATTCTCCAGTTTCAAGTTGTCTCCACGCCGTTTGCCTTTGCCTGGAAGGAGAACACAACCGAGTCAGAGCAGAAAGAAGTAAAGCGCTCTGTCTAAAGTTAGTTGATCGTGAGCGAAGCGGGAGCTGCAGCTGTTCTTGCAGAAGCAACTTGCAGCTACTTTGAATACCCTCATCACACATGAAGGCGCAGCGCAAACACTGCAAAGAAAACAAATCTGCCACGTTGACATGTAACCCCGCTGCAAACCTGAAAGGAGCCGGGGCCTCAGAGTATTGACTTTCAGGCGAGAGCGAAAGGCAAACCCACAGCAAACAAGCTAGTTTCTACTGACTACAGCTGCTCACCCACACCTTCAGGGAGAGGGTGTTTCTGTCCTGAGATGAGTGCAGGAGAGGCGTCAACAGGAGAGCAAACAAGCAGACCAAAGGGACCAGTTTAATGCCTGGAATTTGACAGCAGCAGGAAAAGAAGAAGAGGTCAGTCTGTAAACTCACCTTTGTCCACCACGTCCCACACCTCCACCTTCACCACGTCATCTGTAGCTGAGAGAGCAGAAGTCTGGAGTCACTGATCTGCTGGAGCGCAGCGGAGCTACAACTACACAGCAGCACTGGAGGAAGACGGGCTAATGTCAGCACTAGTAAGCTAAACTACAGCTCAGTTCACTGAAACGAGGCTGCTTTACCTTGATATGGAGCCACTGCAATAAGACAGCACAGGTCAACAGCATGATCAAAGGCGGCGCCCTGAGAAGAGCACGGCTGACACGTCTAAGACTTACTTTTGTAGTTCCAGTGAATGCTTGTGACCTGGATCTCCTGGGTGGGAATGTACTCCTCCACAAACTTCTTGCCCTGCAGCCGATGCCATAAGGTGCTCTTCCCGGTGTTCCTGTCGCCCCGGATCACGATTTTCACTGCAGCAGACAAAGGTGGTCGAGCAATTATGAAGGTGGTCTGACAACGACATCCAATCGGATCAGGGTTTCTTACTGTTATACTGGACGCCTTTGGCGAAGCGCCTCTGCAGGCTCTGATTCATGGACTGCAGCCCAGCAGGAATGTTTTTTTCCCTGAGCTGCCCCGGCTCGGATCCCACCAGCTTCTTCAAAGCGGAGAACATTGTGAGGTCTTGGAACAGTCCAGCAGCACCAGGTGACGGAGCGAGACTTCAGGCAACAGCAGGACAAGCGGAAACCGATTCTCCTGAAGACTGGGAGGTCAAGGGTCCATGCTTGGGAGCAAACGCAGACCAAAGACTGTACGGAGAGTTTCAACTTTGCTCAGAATCGATGCAGTTCTTTTCCATGGAGGTCCGTCATGGAGAAAACTACCATGTTTGGAGTGACACCTGTGAAGAAAACAAGCAAACCGTTGGTGGCTGTGATGTTCCAAAAGCAGCTGCGTACCACTCGTGATGTTGTAGTACTCTGAGCCATGAGTCCTAAAGATCCTGACCTTCACAGGAAACCCTCCGTACATGGATATATCTGACACTTTCTGGGATAAACCTTTGCTTCAACCATCATTTCACGCTGGAACGCCAGTTTTGTGTGGTTTAGTACAGGGGTCTGCAACCTTAAACACTAAAAGCGGCACTCTGTCCAGTTTTTACCGACCAAAACCCAGCAAGCACTGCATAGTCCCAGAAAGTCCAACTTCATTGTTTAGAAAAATACTTTGTTTTTGAGGCCATTGATCCATTCATTTATAAAATGTAGCTTCTACATATTTACTGTAACTGGTTTATGAAAGTGTTTTATTTTTCCATAAAAACAACAATTTTTACTTTACTTCCTTTTTTTGGCAGCAAATTCCCATTCCTTTCCAAATAAAATACACCCCGTGTCAAATAAGGTCCTCCTGCTGCTGCAGATTTACTTAAATTAAAAATGCAAGAAAACCAAATCAAACATATTATTATTATTTTTTCTTTAAACTACACGTATAAATAGTGCTGGGCAATATGACGATACACATCGTGTGGGCGATAGAAAAGTGTATATCATGCCATGTCTCTTGTCTCTTTTCTATCGCTGTCATTTGTTTATTTTTATTGCTGAACTTTTGTGCAAAAACGTGTTTTCCTACTAAGAAACTTGAAACTGTTGTGCACTTCAAAAAATGTTTCTTATTTGTCATGATTCAGTTACATGTTACTTGAAAAAATAAAGTCAGAGAAGTAAGTAATGCCATTTTGTCCATTTTTTTCAGAGAATAACTAAAAACATACTTATATCGTAGTATATATCATTATTGTGATAAAAAAAATTTATACTGTGGTAAATAATTTCTTCCATATCACCCAGCACTACATATAAATTCATGAATATACTTTAGGAACTTCATCTGTCAACAGCAACTAGATGTTATTCTATGTGCTTTAAATTTATTCTGACAATAAAACTTTCCTCGGTTATCTAACAAACTAAAAATCTAATCCATAAATGACTAAACTGAATTACCTATATTAAATTAACAAAAACTACAAACCCCTTATTTATTCAAAGTATTAGGATTTTTCTTTAAAGCCAAAAAGACACAATGGAGGGAAAAAGGAGCCTCATTTTCTGGAGACTCAGAATGCAGACTCTTGGCTTAGTCAAAGAGTGTCTGCCCTGAGACTTGAACAGTCAGATCATACCAAAACTCTACAGAACCCACGGTGTCCTTGCTCAACAGAAATTAGGAAATGAAACTCCACAATGGTTCCTAGATGCGACTGAAGCCTTTTGCCAGGGGTTTAATACTGGAAACAAACTTAATACTTAATACTTTTCTAAAACTTTTCTAGAATCAGTCCCTCCAAATGTGAGTGAGTGTGTCAGGCTCTCAGAAAGCTAACAGAATGAAAACAGTTTCATCTGTTTTTTTACAATAAGCTATGGAGTCAAATTCTGTCTGTAGTTCCACTGAATTCTTCTTTTTGTTCACGTCTTTATATGTTCATAATGTCAACTAAAATCAAATTCTCAGAACCAACTTTCCTGTCTCAGAGAAAGAAAGTGACTGCATGTTACATTTTTACAAGTGAGCATAAATCTCACAGCTGCCTGCAGTTTTGGCTGTGACTGCTCCTTCAAAATCTACTGGAATTATCGTGCTGATGGTTGAAAAGTTACAGTATAAAAGAACAGAAACACTGGAGCTCTGGTGTTAAAGGGTTGTTTCAATACCAGAAACAAATGAAGAACAGGGGCTGCACGATTCATTAAAGGTTCAATAAACTATCATTTTAATTGTGTTTATTTTTAGTTAGTTAAAAGCTAATGATGGTTAAGATGTGTGCTTACATCCAGTTTGCGCATGACCAGATTAGTCAAATAATTGGGGGGGGGGATCGGTGATTAGTTGACTATTAAAATAATCTTTTGTGGCAGCCCTAACATAAATATAATCAATTGTATTTCTTTTTTAAATGATTCAATTAACAACTTGCCTCAGACAGATCGATCTGGTTGGATTGCAGGAATATTAATCAATTGATTGATTAATTGTTACACCCCTAGTTACAAAGCATAGCAACACATTTACCTGTACATTTAGTAAATTGGTTTTCACAGCTGATGCAACAAAACAATGATCAGATTACCAACAACTCTGACGTGGTGTTATAGATAACTAAGATCAGGTGTACCTGTACAAAACACAAAGAAAGATTCTTGGATCAAAACATTTATTCTGAAGGAAACAAAGCAGTGATTTCAGGGAATGGTGTTCCTGCATGTCTACCTGGATCATGATGGTGAGGGGATCTGCTTCATGAACTTCTGAAACTCAAACCTCCTCTCCAGATCAAACACATGAGCTGCTTCACCAGTCAGCTGACTTGCTCTGACTCCATTAACAATGAATTAGCTATCATCGGTTTACAGGGCAACAACCAGCCACGGTGTAGAGATACAGAAGGCTGGGGAGGGGGTGGGGGGTGGGAGTGTTTGTCCTGAATCTATTACAAATGGCCTCAGATTTGCTTTTATTTGGGGCTATAGTGTGCTATTCACGCTTGTGTGTAGGCAGAGCTAACAGCGATTCACCGTTATACAGCTAGCAGCAGCTCACCGCGAAGAGAATCCGCAAAAAAAGCAGTTTTTAAACATGACTTTTGAAAATTATGATAGACAGGTTACCCCCGCTGTGGGTCAAGGTCAGTGCAGACCCCAACAGTCGAGTTTACTGCCTTCTATTAGCGGAGGGAACCGCTGTCCCCCCCCGGCTCTCTGCTGCTAGCTTCCCGGCAGAGGTTAGCTTAGCATTTCCAGCTCAACAACGTTACACTGGAGCGACAGCCGCAAAGGTAACGACAGTAACCCGGCCGACGACAGAAGCTACTCACGGTTATCTGACGGCGGGAGCCTGCGCGCTCCCGACATTCCCCCATCTGTCATATAGCGCTCCAGATAGGGACACAACAGCCACATTCCTCCGCAAAAAGCGGATCTGCGGTAAAAGAGAGCAAACGGGATCAACTTCCGTTTCAAACCTTCAAAATAAAAGCACACGTTGGCACCACACGTATAATAAAAGCATTATTCACGAGCTGATTATTTACACTCATTAAATTCAGATTTTTAATTAACTACAATTTGCTCGATATTTTTAGACTGCATTTTATTAACTTCTAAAATTAATAAATCAAACAACTTCCTTTACTTGCTATTTTATTTAGCTACTCTTACTTTATTACAATTATTAGCTGTTACCTCCTTAAAATACAAATCCCTCCGAGTTTAAAAAAATGACGGGGAAAGCAAACACGTTTTCTTTAAGTAACTATACAAGTTCAGGTTGTGTTGTTTAACACATATTTTGAAAAGTTTTTCAATAAATGTAGGGTACATATAAACACACTCGTAAACAAACAAATGGAGTGTAAAGCAACGAGTCCAGGAATAATAATTAAAAAAAACTCTTTTAAAGACCCGCCTTCATTTCCGGTGCTGGCGCTGCTTCGGTGGTTCGGTCCAGTCTAGCTGCTGTCTGATGAGGTTCTCTCCTCAGTCGTGTTCTCCCGGTTTACCGTAGCTCCCCGGCGTTCTCTGCCGCCACGTGAACGCGCGTGGTCTGCGTGGGTTCGTGACATAAGCAGGTGCACGCGCCTGAATACATCTGAGAAAAAGCGATGAGGCGTCGCTGGCGGTTCTTTCGAAAATCACGCCCGGCAGCGTTTGTGCTCTTGAACACGCCCCACTGAGCCCGGTTCTGTTCCGGATTAATGGCGGCCCAGGAGCCTTCTCCGCCGTCCTCTCTGGAGGGCAGCAAGCCGGGCTTCCCGAGGAAGATTCTGGCCAACTGCCTCGAAGACAAGCACTTGTGCAACTCGTGTGAGAAGATCCTGCGCAGGCCCCTGCAGGCCCAGTGCGGACACCGCTTCTGCTGCTTCTGCTTCAACAGAACCGTCAGGTGAGTCCGCGCAGCCGGCCCAGGTCTCGGTTCCTGCACAGAGAGCACAGAGAGCCGCGCGCTCTCATGTTCGGTTCTGTTTCGCTGTGTTTGGACCGGCGGGGGACTGGAACCTCAAACAGTTGGACTGCCGTGTCCATGGTGCGCTCTGACAGCAGCTCCACATTAAAGCAGGTTTATTTTTACACTCATTAATTCAGTGCAATCAGGTGCCAAATGATGAAGGTTGAGGCCCCTGAGGACTGGAGACATTTTGGGGTTCTCAGTCACATTAGTGGAAATTGATCTTGATGTGAAGGGGAGGACCCACACAAAAATAATCCAATGATCCCTGTTCTAACTCTGCAGTGCAACAATAAAAGCATAGAATGTTCTGTTATGAAAAGAAAATCTGATATGAGAGATTTCCAACGACGATGTCCTAAATCTGCCACTCTTAACAAATTCTTATTGACCTGCTGACCATGAAATAAATCAGGGGTCAGAAACCTTTAACAGTAAAAGAACCATTTGGGCTCGTTTTCTACTGATCAAAACCTAGAAGGAACTGCGTGGTCTTACTTTAGCCTTTAAGAAATCTGGATTAGCATTCAGGACCTTTTTAAAAAAATAAATAAATAGGAATTATGTATATAATTTTTGGCATGAACAAAGCAAAAATATAAAAAGAACGTGGCATGAAAATATGTGTGTTTTTTTTTTAAAGATATGACCAAAAACTCAAATAACTTCTTTTCAAAATAAAAGATATTCTGTGCCAAACAGCATCATCTCAGTCCAGCTTCGGACATCTAGTAACCAATGTTGTGCAGCATAAGATAATAACCTACATAGTTTATCATCTATTGGCACCTCAGCCTTCAATTTATAAATTTAACTTTTCTAAATTAAACAAATGCTAATAAAGTAATCCTTACTTTACAGAATTGCTATTTTATTTTTCTTTTATTTACTTTTTTTCTTCTTTTTCCCCTCTTTGTCCTCGGTAGTCTTATACTGCTGGCTTTTATTATTTTAGTTTAGAGTTGGACTTTGGTAGTCTCAGTTTGCAGGCTTTGTTTATTTGTTTTCTTTAGGTAGTTTTGGTTAGGCAGACATTAGCAGAGAGCTGCTGACCCTGGTGGTTGACATGGCTGGGTCAGCCTGACTTATTAAAAAAAATCATAACATAGGTGGTACAAATATCTAAAAATAAAAAAAAAAGTCTTGCCCCCCTAAATGTAACATATCTAAAAATAATGTAATATTACAAAAATTTGCTTATGGTAAAGTCTTTGCTGACAAAATGTTTGAAGGTGGAAAAGAATCCTGCAGCTCTGACAGCTTTTTTTTGTTTATATTTTATTTTAGGAAGCAACAAAATGTGAAAATAAAAACATAAGTGTTCTGCAGATTTTACAGTGAATACTCTTATTTAGCAGCAGACTGATTTCAGTTCACTGCCAGGATCTACTGAACAGACTTGCTTATCTTAACATGCTTATATTGTTGTTGAAAAAAATGTCAAGATCCTTTATTTTACTTCTCCAAATTATATTATATTCTTACCCGATTAAAAAGGTAAAATCTATTTTCTTCAACTCAACATTCAACACACTATCATATGTTGAAAGAGTGTGATCATCACTATTTTGCATGGAGAAATGTAATTGTTTTGGACCACAGGTGGGCAAACTACAGTCCAGGGGCAATTTGTGACCTGTTACACGATTTAATCTGGCCTGCTAAACTGAAATAAATTATATTGATGATTCACATTGATGTTTTATTTGACCTGTACCAATAATTTTAGTGTCTCCCCTTAGATAGAGGACTACAAATACATTATTGATGTGTTGTAACATATCCTCAGTGCATTGGACAACAAAAATGATGCAATCAGAATATTTCTTGATCTTAGAAAAGCGTTTGACACTATAAATCACTCTGTCTTCCTCAATAAACTGAACGATATGGAATTGGAGAGGTTTCACTGAAAAGATTAAAAAATGATTTAAGTGGAAGAGTTCACTATGTCAGTATTGGTAATTTCACATCTAAAAGCCTTGGTATTGCTTGCGGTGTACCCCAGGGATCAGTGTTGAGACCTGAACCATTAATGTCATATTTACAATTTCAAAAATATTTACATTTATTTTGTTTGCAGATGATGCAAATATATTTAACAATGGTGACAATTATCCAAATCTTATCAAGACAGTTAATTAGGAACTAAGTACTATAAAAAAGATGGATGGACAATAATATTTGGTAATCAAGCAAGTCATTCTGAAGAGCCAATAAACATAGACGGCATACAAATAAGAAATGTGCAAGAAGATAAATTCCTGGGAATCATAATAGATAATACACTGTTGATTAATCTTTATAACATAACACGTGGTGTCAGCAGGCATTCCTCTGAACAGATCATGCTGAAAGTTGTTTTTTAAATTGGGCTGGCAGATTATGAGACCCTCATCGGTCCAGCTGGAGGTGGAGAAGGTGACCTGGAGGTCTGAGGGTGTGCTGATGAGGATTTAAACTGAGCTTCAGGTTCAAAGGTTCTTACCTTGATGCTACAGGTGCCTCAGAGGGACATAAAAGCTTCCAATCATCTAGTTGTCTGCAGTTCTTTTCTTTTTCTCCCAGGAATAAAATACTTTATTTTATTAATCTCTTTTTTTGTTTTGCTAAAATTCAAGATATGACATTTGGTCCTACATAAAGTGACCAATCTGTTCTCAGCTTGATTTTCTCTCTGATACACCCAGCAACTCAGAGTATTTTGTTGAGCATGAGACTAAGTTGTACTCAGACGTCTGCATATGAATTGCTGTACTCACCGGTGTTGTTCTTCATCCATGTAGCTCTGGGCCGCAGAAATGCAGCGCGTGCATCAAAGAGGACCTGTTTGAAGAGCCCACCTCCATTCTCAAGCAGGGGGGTGTAAGTACATCAATTCTGCATTATTCATGCATAACTGCAACGTATAAACATGAAAAACATTTTTTTTAAATTACAGATGAATATTTAAATCAGACCCTCCTATTAATGCAAATTCTGCAATTTGTTGCACATCCTGCAACTTTTGCATTTTCACAGCAACTTTGACCAACCTACCGTGATGACAGTCAAGGGTGATGATGCAGCTGCGTAACCTTTTCCCTTCTGACTTCTTCCCGAAATCAGTGCTCTTTTTTTTTTTTATGAACTCTTTTTAGCTCTCTGTCTTTTCTGGCTTTTACACTGGAAGTGCGTGGGTGGGGAGTGGTCTGGAGCAAAATCTGGAACCATTCACTTGTATTGATAATACAAAGGAAGAGTGTAGATTCTGCAGGAAGATAATTCCATGTTGGACCTCTTCCACAACAAACCTGTGCAGACACCTGAGAGAACCTTCTCTAAAACAGAGCAGATCATTAGTGACAGAAGAAACCAGATCAGCTCCTCAAAGCCTTGGTCTTCCTCTAGCAGTGACTCACCAGTGATGCTTGAAATGGATAAAGAGGAAGATTCTGTGGAAAACACGAAGATCTGAGGCTTAACCCTTTAACTACCCAATAAAGAAAAAAATAAATATAAAAAAATGATTTTTTTTTCTGCTGCTTATTGCCTTGGTACAGAGCCCCTGAAGGGACTTCAAAGTAAGAAAAAAAATGTAAGTAAGAAAATATTTTTTTTTTCTAAAAATACTTAGGGGCTCTGTAAAAAAATGAAGTAAAAAAAGAAAGTTCTGGTTACTAACTAGAACTTGTTTTTCTGAAAAAATAAAGTGGTTAAAAAAATAAATCTGGTTAGTAACTGGTGTACACCAGATAACTGTTTTTTGTTTTTTTTTTCTAAAAAATGAATTGACAAAAAAAATTAAAAAAATAATATAAAAATAAAGAAAACATTAAAAGAAAATTGCCTTTTTTTTAAAAATAAACTTTTGACAGAAGTTCATGTGAGTTCCTTTCAAAATAAAAGACACCGTTCCACATATGATCATCTCAATGCAGCAAATGTAGTAGTAAGTGTAATTGTAATGTCAGCAGTGATTAAATACAAATACAGATCATTTTACTGTTGTTGGTGCATCAGATGTAGATTTAACAAACCAACATGAAATCTGAGATAATTAAGTGCTTATTGACGTCCATTGATTTTTCTGTAGAAGAAAACGCACAAAATGTTGTAGTTCAACTTATGGTACTGTACTTAAATTGTTTTTTATGAGTTAAAGTTTGAATTTGTTTACTTATTTCTCCTTTATTACTTTCTCATTTTTGCTTTACAGTTACTTTTTGAAATTGAAAACCTTTTTTTTTTATTTTTCTTTAACCAGAGAGCCACAGTGGAAGGATATAAAAGAGCCACCTGTGGCTCTGGAGCTGCAGGTTGCAGACCCTGCCTTAGACCAAACATTGTCCAGCTCCATTTGTGCCTCTCAGCGTCTGGTTCTTCTCTCAACTGACCTTCACAGATGTCTTTACTTTCTGGACCAGTCTTTTGATGGATTTCATGCACTAAGACGACTGCATGTTACTCATGGTTTCTCTCTATGGGATGCAGAAACTGTGCAGAGCGCCTGGACCTCTGAGGGAACTTCTTGTTTGGAGCAGGATGGACTGAAACTCTCACCTGCAAATACTGCCCTGTATTCTCTCATGAAGAACACTTCTAGAAACATCTTTCAAATGTATGTTTTTTAACTTTGATCTTGAGTTTAACTCTATTTTCTCCTTGGAGCCCCCCAGCTGATGATCTGAGCATCTCACAGCTGTTTGTTTATGTTGGGGTTTTCTGAATCAAGCAAACAAGTGTTTTTTTTTTCTTCGTGCAGCTGACATGAGCAGAGGAGCCGGAGCTGAAAAATGATCTTGCAGCATGAGGCTGTTGTAAAATGACATGTAACGTAGCAGCAGCAGACACAGTGGAGGTAACCCTTTCCCCCTCTTCCACAGGCCTTCCCGGACAATGCAGCACGGAGGGAGGTGGAGGCCCTGGCTGCAGTCTGTCCCAATGAAGGATGCACGTGGACGGGCACTGTCAAAGAATTCGAGGTGAGCGGCTGTATGAACAGCTGAACATCATCTCCTGAAGCAAAAGGACTTTGCCACTTCTAATATTTAAAGCCGTCTGTTGTAAGAAAGGAGATTGTGGTTTTTATTCTCAGATAAGTCGTAATAAAGTCTCTATCAGAGGGCAAGAGTCCAACAGAATCAATTTAAGTGTAGTTTTCGTATTTCACTTTGGTTTGCTTTGCTCTCTGCAGAGAATTTTAAATTAAAACCAAACTGCCTGAATATGCAGTTACAACAGCTGCTCCCTCGGGGGCAGTATTTCCCAAAATAAACTCTCAAATGGAATGTCTTTGTAGTCCTCTAGGTTTTCACCATTCACTATTTTCAGATTTGCTATTATTTATTTTTTCTTCCAAGTTTGTGATAATAAATAAGAGTAATTTAATGGATGCATTAATGTCAACATTACTGTAAAAGATGGGCTATTGTTGTAAAAGAGGAAGAAACTTCTTTATTTTATTCAGAATTGAGTTATTATTAAGTTATTAGTTATTATGTTATTATTGTTTTCTGCAATTATTAAACATAATTTGAACAATATTGCCTGTAAACACACAATAAAATCATCCCTATGACCTGCAGTCCAGCCACGAGGGCTCCTGCGACTTCACCATCATCATGTGTCCTTCCTGCAAAGAGCTGATGAGAGCCAACGAGCAGGAGCGCCACAACGAGAGGGAGTGTCCGGAGAGGACGCTCAACTGCAAATACTGCAAGGAGCCCTTCCTGTTGAAGAACATCAAGGTCAGGCTTGCTTTCTGACATCTCACCTGAGTGTATGTGTGGAATGCAGCCCTCTAACCTACAAGAGGCCAATCAAGTATTTTGCAGATATAAATTCTACAGGTTGTTCCATTAAAAAAAGTTTGGTCTGTCATGTTCATCATTGATACATTTAAACTGTTGGAGACCGAATGTTAAAAAGAATCCAGGAAATCACATTACACACACAGTGCACACAGTAACCCATACTCAAATATATACATATACACACACCAAATTCTCAGGAACTGGTGGTGGAGGATCCAAGCACAGGAGACCAGGCTTGGTGGAAGAAAAACATTTAATTAACTGAAACGTGACAAAAACCATGGACAACCAAAAAAGTGGCAGAACGGAGAAAATGACCTTACAATGAAGAACTGAAAACCTGACACTTGAATACACTGAGGTCGATTTACTAAAGGTGTGATGGTTAACCTGACCGCAGGGAAACTGACAAGGAAAACAAAACATGACAAAAGCAGTACAGAAGCCCAACCATAGAATCCTGACACAAAGTTCCATTTTGGTTTCATCTTGACCCCTCAACCTTCTTCCAATCCTCCTCTGGATCATCCAGATGTCCTGTGGAGAACGTTAGGTGGGTCTGGACATGTAAGCAGGAGGATTTTTGGAGTTCTACAGGGTTGAATTCCATGATGATGTGTTCCGTTACTGTAGTAGCCTTTGTTTCAAGTGGTCTCAGCTCTTTTCAGGTGTTTGACCAGCTCCTCCGTGTAGTTCTGGGCTGTTCTCTCTCTGTTCTCCAGATTGTTTGAACTGGAACAAATGGAAGCTGTCATGGAGTTCCAAGTGGAGAGAGATCATCATTGATGTTGGATTATTTTCAATTTTCTAATATTTTCTCCAACAGTTGATCTCTTCTCATCAAGCTGCTTGGTTATTGTAGATCAGTTCATTCTCAACCAACCCTCAGATTGTCACACTACCTCTACCATGTTTGGCTATTGGTTGGTGTCCTTTTTCTTTAATGCTGTTTTTGCCAGATATAATTAAATGCACAATTTCCAAAATTTTCCCTAAAAGTCTTCAAGTTCTTTTGTAGCCTCTTAGATGAGTTGTTGCTACACTACTAGAGTGATTTGGGACAGCTACTTTTTGGAAGATTCACCACTTTTCTATAGTTTTCTATTTGTGGATAATGACTCTTATGAGTCCCACAGCTTAAGAATAGTTTTCAGTAACCTTTCTATGAAATCAAAATTACTTGGTTTTTAGTTTCTTAATGATTTTTTTGTAGATCATGTCAGGATGTTTGGCTTTTCAAGACCTTTAGGTTTACATTATTTTGTGAGACAAGTCCAATTTGACCACATTTCTTGACTGTGTTCATTTAAATGTGGCTAAAGAAATCAAACTCAGGTTTTCAAAGATGTGATAAACTAAAAAAAAGCTGGTGACATTTTTACACAGGGCCATGTAAAGAAAATTATTTTTCTGTTTACCTGTTGTCTTCATCCATTTAAGTATAACAAACATGCAAACAAATAAATTAAATCAGTGTTTCTGTCAGCAGGAACATTGTCAATTGTTGTTTCCGTTGATCTTCCAGGCTCATGATGAAATCTGTCCAAAGTACCCAATGATGTGCGAGGGCTGTGCAAAGAAAAAGATCCCCAGAGAAAAAGTGAGGCACATTTTTCCGTCAGAATTCTCCTTCTCCATGTGGACAGGCATGAAATGTAACGGCATGTTGTTTGCACCTGTGGCTTCTGTCATTCTTGTTTTGCAGTATGTGGACCATATTAAGTTCTGCAGTAAATTTAAAGCTCCATGCAGATTTCATGTTGTTGGCTGCGACACGTCTGTAAGTAGATGTTTTTGTCTTAAATTTCCTCCACATCATTCCTGCATTCGTGATGCTTTTTTCCCCATATGGACAGAATGAACGAGTGTGTTCTCTGTGCGAGTATGTGGCCTTCAGCCCCCTGAAGACCTGAAAAGATCACCACCGCGAAACAAGAATGCAGGAGAGCAGAGAGAAGGTGGAGGAAAACTAAACTAACTGATCATCAAGAAATTTTTAAGGAACAACAAACAATATGCAGTAAAATGGGCCAATAACTTTTCACTTTTCAAACTTAATAATAAAAAACAAAAATGCCCCTATTTTTAAAAAAACAAACAGATTTTCTCAAGTCCTCCATGGAAGCATGAGATGCTACATGTGAGTTTTGTAGACCACTTCAGAAGTATAGTCAATGCCATCACATCTAGTCTTTAACTCAAAGATGCTAATGAATCTGTAGCATTGATTTGATCAGACTAAACACTGAAAAGTTTTGTCCTGGTTGATGATATGGATTTACGTCGAGTTTCCTCCCATTTAAAGCCAAAGCTAAACACCTTTTAGATCCAAATCCCAGATCTCTCCTAAAAGCCTTTTAATTTCTTTGAGCTTGAAATTTTGAGTTTAGAAAATGACACTCTTCAGATTATGATTGTGTAAGAATTCATTCACTACTAAGTGACCTACATAGTGCATTCGCCATTCTGTAGAGATGTCAGAATCTACAATTCCAAATTCTATTGCCCTCAAATATTTCTCACAAGCAAAAAACACACAAAAAAACAATGTGCTCTGATGCTTACTGGACTGCAGAATAAAGACCATAATGCATTGCGTTTGGATGATTTGTCATGTAAATAAAAGGCGGTTATTTTTTTTAGAAACAATCAGAATATGCACATAAAAATTCTTTGTATAATGTTCATATTTATTAGGCCTTTACATCTGGAAATCTGTGACTAAATGGCAATTAGTGAAGGAACTCGGAACAACCTAAGACTTCTCGGTGAACGGGGTTGCTACAGTCGGATTATCCGTGTCTGACTCCTTACTTCGACTGGGGCGCTGGAACTTCTGTGGTACCATACTCTGTGAATATGAACGAGGGGTTTGCTAGTGTGAACAAGTCCCTGAAATATTGTTTCTCCAGCCCAGAATAAAGCCATGTTTCTATTTCACATCTTGTATATCCTTTAATGCTTTATTGTGTTGTGTGTAGGTCAGAGGGTTGTGCGCATTTTGTGTGTTTTTTTTCTTGCTTTGTCGTGTGAAGGTCTTTTCTTTCTTTATCAATTTGTTTTTTAATTGTTTAAAAGGGTAAAGCACTTTGTGTTACATTATTGTGAAAAAATGCATCAGAGCTTGATTTGATTTGTGAGGAAGTGTTTGTTCTGCAAACTTTTTCCTGAAAAAGCTTTGTAGGTTTGTACAAAAATGTGTGAGGTTGGACAATCATCGGTCTATTTTAGGAGTCGGCAACCTTTAACAGTAGAAGAGCCATTTGAGCTCATTTTCTACTGATCAAAACTTAAAAAGAGCCACATAGTTTTATTTTAGCCTTTAAGAAATGTGTATTTGCATTCATTACCTACTTTTTAAAAATAATAAATATGAAATATGTATTTTTTTGCATGAACAATGTTTTTCAGAAACTCAAATAACTTGATTTCAAAATAAAAGATGCTCTGTGTCAAATAGGATGCTCTCACTGCAGTTCTGGAGAGCTATTAACCCTTATTGTGAAGCATAAGAGAATTTGTGCTTTTAACTCATAAAAGATCAAACGTTTTCCCAAAGTTTTATAAAACCTGCTTATTACGGAGGTAGCGTTGAGCAAATAAAATGTCTTCAGGTCAACAGCGATGTCAAAACCTACATAGTTTATCATCTATGTGCACCTTAGCCATCAATTTATAACTGTAACTAATTCTAAACGTAATAAATGCTAATCAAGTAATCCTTACTTTAAAAAATTCTTATTATATTTTTCTTCACCCAGAGATCCATGCAGAGCTGCAGGTTGCAGACCCCTGGTCTATAAGAGTGCACAGAGTATGGAAGAGAGTTTGCCTTTTGTGTAAACCAGTGTGTCGTCTGTGAAAATGAGCATTGAGTCCTGAATTCAAGTCCCATTCCAATTACCTTTGATCTATTGTAAAAACGTTCTTAAAAGTAGTATTATGTTGCTGTTTTTAGCTAGGACATGGTTCTTGCAAAGCGGCAGGAGTTCATTAGAAATTCACCTCTGAATTGTGGGCGAGACTGTTGATGTAGAGCAAATGTAGCCACGAGGGGGCCCAAGCCAGGGTCTCATTGTGCCGGTCCCAAGCCCGGATAAATACAGAGGGTTGTGTCAGGAAGGGCATCCGACGTAAAATCTTGCCAAATCAAATATGCGACTCAGACCTACGAAATCCATACCGGATCGGTCGAGGCCCGGGTTAACAACGACCGCCATCGGTGCTCTTCACCGACAGGGTGCCGGTGGAAATTGGACTACTGTTGGTGGAAGAAGGAGAGGAGGAAGGCGGGTTCGTAGGGAGAGAGAGAAGA